>NW_003217015.1:63755-81241 GCF_000006405.1 Perkinsus marinus ATCC 50983
GCCTCGGCGGTCAGCGGCCTGGGGACCTACTTGTAAGGTGATGAGCATCTTGGTCGTCCCGTCGGACGAGACTTGTTTCATCGTCACAGAGGTAGAGCATCTCATGAAGGCTTCGTCAAGCAGACTGGCGGCCTTCTTAGAGATCCCAGACAGTCGCGATGGGTCGAAGTGGATGTCAGTCAATAAGGCCTTCTGTATGGTACCTGGCAGAAGTAGTCGGTGGAGTGGTATTCAAGGTGAACTTACTAGCATGCTGGCGAGAGGACCCGACTTCGACAAGGAAAGCTTCCAAAGCAGGAGTATCCAGTAGAGGCTTGCGAAGACTACAGAGGTCCCGACGGCGGCTCCTAGTGGCTTCAGGCATAGTCCTGGCCGCCCAATGTACGACGGCTTCAATTCTTGAAGTAATTTAGGGCGCGCGCTATTTCCATCAGCGCAGGTTTCGCCAACTCGGATTTCGCCAAGTAACTACCGCACAGATAGCGGTCAGAATATTACACTGGTTACACTAAGTTGCCGATTTCGACACTAGCTCCTGCGATACGGCATGCTTGAGCCGTTAGAGCGGTTAGAGGAGGGAGCTCTCAGAGATCATCACGAGAGATATGCGAAGCCGCTGACTCCAATATCTCCATTATGGGAAGATAAGACATCTCACCGACGTGTAGTAGTAGTACTAGTAGTAGTAGTAGTAGTAGTAGTAGTAGTAGTAGTAGTAGTAGAAGTACTAGTAGCACCACCGTGCTGCCTTACAAGGTGTCCAGCCTATACGGTTAATACAGTGTATGTCTTCAAGGGAGCAGCTAATGGTAGTCTCCTACAGTGGATCTGGTCTCGAGCTGGCCACTCTAGGGCCTAGAGCTTTCAAGTCTCAGTTTAGCCAGACATTAGTACATGCCCTAGGCTCGGGGGAAGGAGGAGGAGGGGAGAGGTTGCTGGAGGTGTAGGAGGAGCTGGGGGCGGCGGATTAGGATTATAAGAGATAAGTGACAACATGACAGGTGCAGGGATCGAACCTGGGGTCTCTGGCTTACGTAGTACTGATACTATTATCCTGATGCCTTCGACACATGCAGTGATGCAACTAATGTTGCGTAGTGGACTATTTAACACAGGAAGAAGTTGCGTTAGTCGTCATGGGATGGGAGGCATTCGAAAAGTTGGCACTACTGTCGTGATGATGTCACAAGTACCGGAAGACCGGCAGGGCAGGGCCAAGAGCCCCTCCTTGGCCCGGTTGGAGTCTATTGCTAAGAAGCACCCTGAGAACCCTCTGAAGTGGCTAGAGGAGCTGAGGCGAGTCACACCACTAGAGGGAGTGGGTAGGTCCTTGTAACAGGTCCTTGCAAAGAAGTGGCAAAGGCGTGGTACCAAAGTCTGCTGGAAATGACCGTAGTCTGACGAGCTTATTCACTCACGCCCAACGGAGAGTAGCGGCAGCCATTGCACATAGAGGCCGGTGGGACTACCCACGGGCGGATGTGAAGAAGTGATGGTCATGACAGGGCTACCCAGCAGAAGTCCAGCAGTGGGAGGAGCATGTCCTCCCGTCCCCTCACTGCTAGCATGCCTAATGTCAATACAGCATCCCCTAGTCTTCCCCGGGCAGTTGGCCTAGCTATGGTAGGTCCCACTCTCCTCTCGGTAGGCTTATGCATCGGACCAATCAGACTGGCCCGGCCTCCTCCCGAGCGGTGGTGGAAGAGTCGCGAGCAGCTGAACTATGCCAGCTGCCGCCTCTCCCCACTGCCCTGCCCAAAGTCCTACCGTCAAGCGTGAGTCGTGGTGAGGGTAGAGTGCCTGCCCTAGACCTGGCCAAGGCTGGGCCTATCTCCACGCTGCCTCTGGCTAACAGTGCGTGTCACTCGAATAGGGTTCTCCCTACTGGAGGGACGCTGACCAGGTCGGGGAGTAGGGGGGGTCGGGATGAGAAGGAATAGTGGTCAGGTCCTCGAGACGACTGCACCTTCGGAAGTCTTGCCGAACATCTGCTGGCCAGCCGACGTGCTCCTCTACTGCGACGCGAGATCGGTCCACTAGAGCGAACACCCCCTCTTCCCAGCGGGCCTCGTTGAGCATTCACGGTGGGCTGCCGGCTGGGGCTGGTTATATTCCATACCACTCCTTTTAGGAATCATCGGTGAAGAAGGCCTGCCCTCGGCACTATTGCCCAGCACTACAAGCAGGGACCCGAGGAGAGAGTTGAAGGAGGAGGCACAAGTAAGCCATGTCGGCTTTCCGATACCACTCCTTTGTCTCATCAGCTCGTCGGGGAGCTGGCCTTCCTCGGGGACCTCAGCTGCCTCGCTAAGCTCCATCACCAGAGGGAATTGTTCACTCAAGTCGACAGAGAACTGTACCGGATGGATGAGCCCTCCTTTACCCCACAAGGGGAGTCCTTGGCCTCCCCAAGGCAGCGTCGCCTTGGCCCCTGTGAGGTCCGCCGGCCCAGCGAGTGGGGGGAGGTACGACGGCTACTACTGACAATGCTGGGGAAAGTCTCTGTGGACAAGCTGCCGATCCCGCTACTGTGGGACATGCTGGTCCCTGGTCTTGAGGCCCTCCCCATCCCTCTCCTCATGGCAACAGACTGCGACACCAGCAGCGTTGTAGTCGAGATGGAAATGGAGGAGTGCCCGTGTATGCAGCGGGCCGAGCCATGCCTTTGTCTGAGCCCAGGGGAGTGGCGGGAAGCCTGGAGGGGACTCAGACGCCATCGATCGCGGGCCCGAGAGCAGCTGTCACAGTGAGTGTCACCTCTACTGTGGTGTCATAGCTCCACTATCCTCAGATCGAGTATTGGTAACCCTTTCGCCGACCCCCTGTTGAGGTCGGTGTGCTCTGGCATCAGTGAGAGGCTACATAGAATGGAGAAGCAGGCCGGTGGGGAGGGGGAGGCTGGCCTGATGGTCATGCCAGAGGGAGTGGAGGAGCAGTTGGTCCTCCTGGGTAGTAGGCGTTGGCCCTCTGTCACTCAATGTGGCCATCTCTAGTGGTAGGTGAGTACGTCCGAAGAGCTGTGTTCCCTGGTGTATGTGCCGCCCAGGCCCTGGCAGCTGTCCTGCCTACACTGGTCAGGTCGATAGAGGTGGCTCCTTACAATGAATCATCCCTTCCTTAGGTAGAGGTCAAGGAGCTCCTCAAGGCCTTCCACGTTGAGGTGAGGAGGCAGAATGAGGTCCAAGCAGTGGCGGAGCGTAGGAGGGACTTCTGATGCCGCGCCCCTGTGGACCGCCTCTTCAGTTCGGGCGGGGTCGATGGACAGCCTGAGCCCTATGCAGTCGATGAGGACCCCTCGCCCTGCCGACCTCTACCGCTGGAGGCGCCTTGTGATAGCCCTCTCGTGGATCGCCTCTGCCCTACTAGAGTGCTCTGATGATGCTATCATGGCTGAGGGCATCCTAACGACCCTACTAGGTGGGTCTGGTGTCCACTGGTCTTGCCAGGCCCATAATCCTGTCCTCAGACCTCCCAGTCGTTGCCTCCCAGCCGGTCACTGGGACCACCCCGACAGAGTCGGCCACTCCCTTCTATGCCCTCCTGATCCCGGTCATAGCGGCTGCCTTCTTCCCCGAAACAGTGGAGGATTCCGGTATGTGGGTCCATCCCGAGATAGAGGACAGGAGGTTAGCCCTGGACCGGCTAAGGCTGCTCAAGGTCGTCTCGGCACTAATTAACATCATCCGGAGGGCCCTAGGGTCTACCCAGGATACCCCACCAGCGACGGTGTAAGGCATCCCCGCGTCACTATCACCAGGGCCTGCCCATCAGGTACGTACCGATGGCTGGGCGTCTATCCTCAGCCTGGGCAGCCATCACCGAGCATGTTGCCCCAGTGGTCATGGGCTCCTGGACTGCCTCCCTCTTCGCCCATGGGACCGGCATCATTCCTAGGTGGGCCCCTCTAGAGAGGGGTTGGTCATCCTAGTGTCGCACTCAGGTTCTTGGTCTCCCGTAGCTCCTCATGTCAGCTGGAGGGCTCGGCCGTGGAGGTGCTGTTAGAGTTAAGGCTGGCAGAAGCCGAGGCCGCCCTCTTCTCGATACCTGCGGACCTCAATGGCTTCCTCTTGGACCCTCATGTTGGGTGGTAGGAGACAGACTGGGGTTACATACTCGTGGCCATCCCAATCCTCTTCTCTTGCTGTTTTAAATACTCTATCTCGAGGCATAGCCCATGCACTTCCTCCTTCGGCAGGTACATCCACCACCACTACTCGCGCTTCATTCGACTGTATAGAAGACGGTCCAGCGGTGATGGGTCTGCCCCTTCGGGCGAGTCTCCGTCCAGCTCCTCCTCCTCCTCATCCTCTTTTTCTCATGCCTCTAGCCACCAACAGGGCGAGGGGAGCTCGGCAGCAGTGGGAGCTGTTGAGGACTCCCTGGCTGTGGCCCATCTGGGGGTCCTGGCGTCCGTCGCTCGAGGTCGTAGTGCAGCTGCGAGGTGGGTCTAAAGGGGAGGAGTGTTGGGACTGAGGGGATGCCTTGTAGGAAGAAGTTCTACTCGCTGAGGGTGGTGGAATTCCTCTGTGGGGAGATAGATTTGGAGCACGCAGTTTGCCATATGGAAGGACGGTAGGATGAGGCGAAGATGTGGTATGTACTATTACCCGAGTAGGTATCTGCAGTTCGGCACTCAGGAGGGTCGACCTACTAGCGGCGAGGAGGTGACCATCTGCCGTGAGACCGTTTGAGAGGTTGTTTCAGGACATGGTCTCGACTGGCGGCTCATGGGTAGATGGAGACCATCATGGTGAGGAAGGGGGAGGAGAGTCCTCGGAGGTGGGCCGCGCCCCAGTGGGAGCTCCCACCATGGGTGTTTGCTGTAGTATTATTCTTCCGATGAGGGCCGAACTCCAGCAGTGCCACAGGTAGCAGCAGCAGCCCTTCACACAGTAGCCGTTGGTTGTTCCGCTTGATACTCGGTTTGATCGCTCTGTAGGCATCTCGCAAGGTCGTAGTCCCTGGCCTGTCCTTGACTGGTCTAGGCCCCTCCACACAAGGGTGTGCGGCCCTTCTAGGCTCCATGCCCGCAGAGGAAGTAGGGGGAGGGGGAGGGGCATTCTGGGCTGCAGTGTCATCACTATCAGGCTACCAGAGACCCTGTCAGCAAAGCACATATCGATGGTGATGGGCCTTTGCCTCCTCCAGTGGCTCTACCGCCAGTCACTGTTAGTAACAAGGAGCTCAGGAAGAGTTGTAGGAAGCCCCTGCGGTAATGAGGTTGAGGTGCTCTCGTTGGTTTAGTGTCGGCTGAACCCCTGCCTCCCCCAGTGTCCTACCCCGAGTGCCAGGATGTGGCCCATGAGAGGAGTACTAAATTGTCGAGCGTGGTCGCTGCTAGTTGCCCTCCCTGCTAGGCCTCATGGATGATACCTCCTCCTCTTCCTCGACGCCCCCCAGCAGTCGGGCTCCTCAGTTCGCCCCCACGGCTCCGTCGCCGCCCATAGTGCCAAGACTAGCCTTCCAGGGTCGGCAATCCCCTCCCTTCACCATCAGCGTGTACACTCCTCTTAAGGTCTGCCGCCTTCTGTCCAAGGGCCCGGTGGCCTCGGCATCGACCCGACCCCACCTGAATACGCTCTAGGAGGCCCTGATACCCCTGTGGAGCCGCCTGGGGAGGTGATCATCTGGCGGGTCCGCATCGATAGTACTGAGGGTCAGATACCGGTCTCCAGCATGGTTGATGGCCCCTATGAGGATGGACCATCCAGTAGGCCTCGTGGTGATGGTGACTGTCGTTGGATCATATGATGGGGTTAGGTAGGCTGTCACCAGAGCTGTTCTACGACTGTGGTCGGAGGTGTAGGAGGCTCTACCGCTCGGAGGAACTACAAGAGGGTGGGTCGGGGAGGCCTTGCTGGACTTCATATCTATAGCTTTCGAACAAGTGCTCTACGTATACTCGGCCACTCGAAGGAACGCGTCATGGGAAATTATGAAGGAAAATATTATCGGAATCTTCGCGTCGCCCTATGGCCGCTTACTCAGGCATACTAAGGCTACTGCTGCTGCTACTGTTGTCGGCGACAAGGGGCACTCTGGACTGCCGCTACTGTGACCAGTTCCCAGCGCTGAATCGCAAAGTCAATGTCCTGTTCATCCTGGGGGTCCACCTTAGTCATCCAGCCAACTTTGGGGTGAGGGTATCTCTGTCGGGCGGCCCTGGGGCACCGTCATCAGGCCTTGCGCCGACTGCAACACCACGAGGGTATGCACTCACTACGGCACAGCCCTTGTCCCCACGGTGGGATCTTCCGCCTTCTGAAACTGTTGGCTCCTGGAAATTTCCCTCAATGGATCTACGCTGGTAGCCGTCTTACGTCCTCCTCCCGGGCATTCCCGAGGTAGATATGAAAGTCGTCGGTGGTGGGGCCTTCGGGACGGTCTTCCGCTGCGAGACGGTCCTCCAGCGTGAGGCCGCCGCTGCTGCCGCCGATTATGATGATGATGACGACACTGAAGTGGTCGCAGTGAAATTGGTTAACCGCAACCCGAACATTAGAGATAGGTGAGTAGACGGGAGTCGAAGGTAGCAGGAGAGCCCAGGGTTTAGGTGTGTGCTCTACGATGTCTACAATGAGGTGACGTGCCTGGAGGAGGGGCGTTTCGATGACTACATGACGGAGATCTACGACTACGGTCCTCAGGAGTTGTGAGGGTACTAGAGGTGAATGGCTTTTCAGGTTTCGATGGTTCCTCTTACTGGATCGTCATGCGATTCTACACCATGACGTTGACGAAGTGGCGGGCGCGCTTGGGCCAGCCCTTGGAGGACCATCTTTTGGACCTCTTGGAAGTAGGCGGTGTCACCACGGTGGTGTCACCACGGCGGTGTCACCATCCGTATCAGACCTATCGTAAAATCCTCACTGCAGTCGGCAAGCTCCATAGGGACGGCTTGGTCCACTACGACCTCAAATGTGACAACATTATGGTACTCCGTTAGCCCCCTACCCTCATTCGACAGGCCCCTCAGGTCCTCGACCACGGTTCTGCTCGTGCCAGCGACATTTCTGTAGTGCTGGCTGACTTCGGGGAGAGTCGGGTACTCGAGGGACCACAAAACGCCGATGTAGGTGGCGGCTTCTCTTGGTTCTGCTTGCCCCCCGAGGGAGGCCCTCATCATCAGCTATGTGTCCGCAACCGTGGGACGGAGTTTGTAAAGCCGCCCGAGATGCTCACCATCGAGCGGGCCCTTCGTCGAGATGAGTAAACCCATGCATCACTATCTCCCTAGTTCACGTCGTTTCCCCACTTCAGCGCGGCCTTCGATCGGCGTAAAAGTGTTGGTACCACTACGGCCAGCGACGTTTGGAGTGTTGGCTGCATGCTGTACGAACTCATCACCGGTAGGTTAGGGATTGCCACTGGCGGTGGGCCCTAGGGCCAGTGTCTAGGACAGTACCTCTTCTACAATGACGATTGGATCCGTTTCTATATGCGTCTCACTGGTGGTCCGGAGCGGGCTGCTCGCTATGGCTCGCCAGCCGTAGCGGCCCCGATTGATATTCTCACTGACGATAATATACAAATGCTCGACAACAACGCCTGCCTCTGCGACTTCCTAAGGTAGAGCAGTCCCTCTCCTGCCTGGCTCGTGGTTGTGGCCCTAGGTTTATGCTGGTTCGAGATCCCCAGTGCCGGCCGACCATCCCGGCTGTCCTCCATCGCTTCCATAGGGTCAATGCAGCTGTCCAGCTGGAATGTGGCGTACGTCCTCACACGTGGCGGAGTAGACGTTCAGAAAAGACACCTCGAGTGAATGGGCCGCGGGCCCTCCCCATCTCAGGGGAGACCAACGTAAGGGTCCCCTTCCTTTTCTACTGCCTATGGTCTTCTTCTAGGGTGTCCTGGAGATGAGCGTGCTCAGCAGCGCCCGTCGGTCCCCTGCTACTTCTCGCCAGTCTTCGCCTCCTGGGACGACCAGGTCCATCAGACTACCGTACCTTGAGGACGATATAGTGGCGGTCGCTGCTGAGGTCCAGCCGAGGCTCTCTCGGGTGTTGGAGGATACATTGTTGCTGACGGTGCCGTTGCAGTCGAGCTTGGTACCGGAGTGGTTGGTACGGCAGGCTGTCCCAACACATGTCATCGATCTGCGCCCGGCTGATGAGCCCAACCTCTCGGGCTTCCCAGCGACGGTTACTTGCGTGAGGGCCTCCTGGGGTACGGAGGGGCCGAGACGTTCTACTAGGGCCTTTCTGAACGCCATACCACTCCTCTTTGACTTTGCACGCTCAGCTGCCGCCTCTCGAGGACGCCTTCTACTAGTGGACACAGGCCACGTTGCGATGGCCTTCGTAGCATTGATAGTATCCGAGGGTCACCAGCTTGGCATCTATCGGGCCCTTTGCCTCCTTCTATCTCGGCATCTGTCCCCCCTTGACCAGCCCTATCCGCGGCTCATCGCAGCTGCATCTAAGTGGCAACAGAGCAGGATACAGAACTGGTCCCGAACTGAGGCCCTGCTGGGCAACGGGTCCATGGCTGGTAGCTGCCTATGTGGGGTGTGCTCATGGATGCTCAGGGGCTCCGCTGTGAGGTCCATAGTACCATTCAGAGGCATAATTCACGACGACGTCCCTACGATAGTCACTTGCCGTTGTTCCCCTAATGAGCCGGTCAGGGCGTGCGCTAACCTCTACAGCTGCGCTGCCTACTGTCAGTATCTGAGGTCCATGGACGGTGGTGATAGAGACCCTAGGGACGCTGCCGTCTGGCTCTGGTTGCCGGCTATACTCAATAAGGATGGCGAGGTGAACCACTGTCCATTCTTCCGGAGGACCAGGGGGGCGGAGGTATCGAGAGGTCTTGATGGTAGCGCGGTAGCAGCCCGGAAGAAGGGAGGGGCCACGCCCTGTCAGTCTGGGAGGAGTAATGGTCCAATAATGATGTCAAGGATGTACAGGTAGGGCTGCTTTCCCCTGCTTATACTCCTATTCAGTGATCGCTAGGTGCGTCTATTGTCGAGTATTGTCCCACGCGGTAGTATCCGTGAACAGCGGTACGAGTGGTAGTAGCAGCAGCAGTAGCGTACGCGGCATTAGAGAGAGGGGATGGGTGGTCCTCAACCTTACCAATGACGCCCATCGTTTGCGTGGACTGCAGGACGTGCCGCTCCGGAGGCGGCTGGGCGCCCGACCACCGTAGGTTCATGTGCTACTCTATGGCAGATTTCATGATAGGGATTTCGATCCCGAACATAATTTTTCGGAGGATCGAGTCTTCTCTAATTTGGCACCGTCCTTGCGTGGTGGTAGTCTTACTGGCAGTGCCTCTCTAGCGACGCCAGGTATGAAGTATAACCACTAATTGGGGGTGATCTGCAATCTTGGGTAGATTCGAGAAGGAGTGGTATCGAGGCGCTGAAGGGCACCCGACCAGTTGCTGAGCCTCCTACTGCGGTTCCACTTGAAGGAGAGGAGTACTACTACCCTTCAAGTAGGTGGTATCATTCCACTCAGTCGGGGAGTCGGTATCCAGAGGCACAATAGTGTTATCGTGTCTCCACTACTCTGCACTCACTCGCTGCTATCATAGATACCTTGGGCTGGGATTTGAGGCGGCAGTCTTTGGCAGAGCTGCTCCTCCCACCATCACCCTGCCCTGAACTCGCCAGACTTCTCCGTGCAATTCTACCCAACTTGACCATCTCCTCCTCGGGTCGCTAGAGGCAGGCCATCGTGAATAATACTTGTCTGACATGTATATTAATCCGCATCATATTGAGACTCCTCTGCTTTGTGTTGGAAGTATACATAGTAAGTGAACACTCGAAACACATACAAGGCTTGCATACTGTTCGAGTGATGTTCATCCTGACATAAACATAGACTGAAATCTGTAGGCAAGCCGGCTATTGTTCTTGGTGATAGCAGGACAGTACTAAGCACTGAATGTACAGCTAGAGTCTGCCTGGTATACATCCGTCAGGCTACTAGACGAATGAATATCGCTGTAACGTTAAGGAGAGCACAACTTTGTGTGTGTTGAGCAGCAGATAAGCGCATCGTAGGGAGAGAGCCACTTGAACTTAGGCGATCTATAGATATGATTAAACCGCAGAGAGTGGATGTGAACACCCAAAGTCGCTCACCTCCTGTCGCTACCGGTAATGACAGGTTGTTCACGATAGCCCGAAGTAATATGCTAGTTAATAAGCACGCAGTCTTCATAGATCGATAGACAGAAGCATTTGTTCATCTCAATTTATGCTGCAATATGCACTTGGTGGATCTCACTCTAGGTCGATTAGCAGAAGTCTCGCCTACTCGTGTAGGTGCTCCCCGTGACGCTTTCCTCTATCTCTACCATCACTATTACGCAACACACGAAGCCTATCGAGGCACTAACGAAACCAGCAATCAAGGAAACTCCGCCGACCAACCACTTCAGAAGGCGGCAGCGAACATATTCAACCTCTCGTTACGCAGCTTCACGCGTAACACTTCCAGCTGCTCGTTCATATGGGTCGTATACTCCTGAAATCCGACAAGTAGACAGGAACATCCACCTCCAACCATCTACCTTTGCTCGTAGATCAGCGCAAGCGTCGACAGGCACCGACTGGACAGCGGCTTCGCTGAGCATCTAATACACGGTAATATGAAAACCAGATCTACATGGCCATGATTCCTACCGGGAACCCGACCTTGTTGTTTATTTTAGTGTAGAGCTCCTCCAAACGAGCCATGTCCGTCGCATCAAGTATTGACCAATCGTATCTGGTGTCACCATAGCGGTCCTCTTCAGTGTCACCATACAAGCCACTACCCTCCCTTTCCTTTAGCCTTCTTAGCAAGACTTCTCACTTCATCAGCCTCAGCCTTGGTCACCATATACTGCCTCTCGAAATCCCTCTCACCTAAACAACAGCTCTTCTTGGCTCCACCCAATACCACTCCTTTCCTACTTCTCCTCTTATCAAACGCCAATCGCTGTATCAGAGTGCCCTTAGCATCAGCCTGAGACCAACAACCGTACGAAAAGCAGGGAGAGGAGAGCAGTACGTACAGTAGCCTTGGAGACATCCTGAGTTTTCAAATCCTTGAAGGAGTTCACAAAGTGATTCTTGACCGGATCCTTAGACCTAAAACAACGCAATTCGAACACTTTTACACACTCCCCCTTTCTACGCATCGACGGTGTCACCAGCCAACTGAGCGATGGCTGTGTTGAGGCTCTCTTGCTGCATCTTGGGATCAGTCGGGAACATATCACGGAAAGATGATGCCGTCTCCCGAACGAGAATTTCTGATGAGGACCAGCAGATCCCAGCGACCGAGGCTGCCCTCTCCCTACTCACCCTGCATAGAAGCGGCTATGTTATGCTCAGATCTCTCGATGTTCTGAAGCTGATGCAGCACACGATCAGTGACCTGACGAAAAATTGCGGTCGCGATGGTAGCATAAAACTCACATCGTGCTTTTGCTTCTGGATCAACGCGTGACGATACTGTGCCAATCTGTCGGTAGACTCTCTCTTAAAAGCCTTCAGGTAATTAACACACCTAACCGATCCGTCCCGAGGAGAGCAGGATGACTTTCCCCCCACATGGAATCGTTGGTGAAGCGGGACATGTTCTTCAGGATCTTATCCTCTCCTTCCATCACTCCAGCCGCAGTCTTCTGTTCAGCCATGAACTCGTTGCTGGAAATGCGGAAAAATTCCAAAGGCGAGGACTATGATGAGGAGCTCCTACCGTCTCCAAACACGGTTGGCCATCCTCGAGAAGAGGTACCAACAGCTGACGAACCACAGAGAGAACCCGTAGGTCTTCATGTAGAAGAGGTAGTTGTAGAATGGGAAGTTCTTGAAGATGTACCTACGGCACGTTGGATGGCCTTTTAAGGCTGTCTGGTCTTACCATCCTCCAGCGAAGATCAACCAGTGGTCTCTGAGGAAGCCCTTCCGCTTAACCTGAATGAATTGAATAAGGTGTGGTATGGAATTAATTCCAACCTTGTCGTAGTCAAGTTCGCCAATATGGCTTTTCTCCATGCGACTACGAAGGCAAAACTTGTAGGTGTCCTCCTCAGGGACGTCGAAGAGGACAGAGAGCTCAGGGTAGTGGAAGCGGTAGTCCGAGGGGAAGGTCGCTTGTATGGCGTTCCGTTCTGATATCAGGGTATTATATCATACCACTCCATCCGCAACTCTACTACCTTTCTCGGTGTACCCATTCTTCCACATGAGGGCCAACAGCTCATCAGTAGTGAGAAAAATGTCGTTCTCTACCGTAAGGCCGTCCTTGCATCTGATGGTGAGGGGATGCGACCTCACACGAGTTCACGTTCAACTACCTCTGGTAGAACTCCCGGAAGGCTTCCTTACGGCCTTCCTGGTCCGTGACCAATTTGAGATACCTGCGGCCATAGTAGAGCATACCACACCTTCGCCAAGTACCTTATGAATAGAGGGACATCCTTCGTGAACTTGGCCAGCTGGTCTCTCTCGGGCATGTACAGCAGCAGGTCGTCCCAAGTCGTGTTTTCATTGTAGGGTCGGGTGATCTTATACCTAATCCGTCGAAGCGGTAGGAAGGGACGGGCGTGTGGGGAGTCTACTTAGTAACGAAAACGCCGCCAGGGCCGGAGAGCTGCGGTATGGTGATACCAAAGCCCATGCCGTTGGTAAAGGAGGACGAATGACGCACCTGATAGGAAATGCGGAAGGAGTGGTATGAATACGAGGAATCACCTGACAAGCCGCCGTTCTGCCAAAAGCGGAATAAGCCGCAACGGGCCGGACATATGCAGCCTTAGAGAGCATCCTCGACAACGGGTAAGGTAGAAAAAAGACAACAGGGGCAACCACTGTGATGTACCAACGAGATGAACCAGACTTCAGCGTTGAGGAAATGCAAGAGAGCAAGATCTGTGAGTAATGCTGCACCGTTGATGGAACTGAAATCGCATTC
The DNA here is from genome assembly GCF_000006405.1 of Perkinsus marinus ATCC 50983. Classification (NCBI taxonomy): domain Eukaryota; phylum Perkinsozoa; order Perkinsida; family Perkinsidae; genus Perkinsus; species Perkinsus marinus. The sequence goes on from NW_003217015.1 coordinate 76,676, forward strand.
TGTCATCAGCTAATGCTCTCCTCGGTTGTTCATAAGGGAGGTAAGAGGCTCCTTCCCAACACGGTGGCCGCCTCTAGAGGGCTCTTCGCTGCTTCTGGTGAGCATTCCTTGTCGAGAGCATTGAGTTGAAGGTTTGCCTGTCAGCGCCTCGCTTCACATGGACTGAGATTTGGTGGGAGCATGACCCGACCCCCAAGGTGGCCCAGTATAGACCTTATGTATGCACTGTGGAGTCTGGCAAGGTAACGCGTATCTTGAGGTTCGAACATGTATGATACGGAATAGGTCTATTGGTGGTGCGCCTGTGGTGAGTCCAAGACACAGCCATGGGTTGATGGTCATTGTAAATGCTCAAAGAGGGAAGGGGTAGGTCCTCCCTCATCTACATATGGTATTCATTGCTCTTTAGGGTTTCCGTCCCCGTCGTTGGGAGCCCGAGCACGATGGTGTTCGCCTTTTCTGCGGCTGCAAGTCCTGCTTCAGCTCCCCCACTTGGAACGGTGGTTGCTTCACCAAGTAGGGCCCTTCCCTTACAACCCTCGGGACCTATCCTTGCTCTCTTTCAGATGGATGCAGTCGAACCCCGCTGGTGGTATGCTCTACTGCTTCGCGGCTGCCTTTGGTTTCGGCACGCTGACGTCGTATTGGTTCCACCCCTAGGCCCTCCGGGGACCATCCTATGTCGTACATCTGTTGCTTGCAAGCATCAGTTCTATTATTGTTACCTCTCATGGAGGCTTTTTGATCCGTATGGGTTTGAGTTTGAGAGTATCTGATCGCCGTAAGGACGGCGCTTGTTGGTTTTCGTGATGGGACCAGGCGTTGTGGTAGCGTTACTAGCAGCAGTCGTGTGCAACGTGTCTGCAGCGAAGATGAATATCACGATATCAATTGATCCGAGAACTAACGTGAAGTGCCTGGGGGAGGAGTTCTCTGCTGGGCAGCTGTTGGTAACACTGAGGGAATCACATAGTTTCGCTTAAGGGCCGACTTCAATTTTTGCCTACTACTGCTACTATCTGTAGAGCGTACACCGTAGTTGAGCCGTAATAGAGTTCTTCAGGTAGTTGATAGTAGGGTACTTCCTGATGACGACGACAAAGCAGCCTCGTCAGCTCTAATAGACCTAGTAGGCATTGGAAAGCATGTAATGGCTGCTTTTATGAAATCCAGGTCGTTCGCCCTGGCGCCGAATACGATACTCCAGAGTCTGGCATTCCTCTAGGGCTGTACGAAACTGGAGTGAGTTCCCTCTACCTCACCGTGGACCATCCCATATGGTACAGATTGACGGTGTGTTGGCAGTCGAGCACGACCGGAAGACCATCAAAGTGGCGACGACCATCGAACAGGTGTGTCTTTAGGTCAACCCGATAATACCTTTGTGGAGCAGGATGGGCCCCACTGGATCTGTATTGGTCTGTCGAGGAATGGCCGATGGACTCCTACTGAGGTCTCGCTAGCTCTGAGGTGGGTACTCATCATGTATACGGCGATGGTGGTCTCTCTCTCGAGGTACGGTGGTGATGCTGCTGACTTTACTCAGCTGGCTAGAAGAGATCATTTAGATGATACTCAAGTAAGGCAGTAGTAGTAGTACTCTGATAAGCCTCCGTTTGAGTGAATAGAGTCTACTTGGACTGATGGACGAGTAACAGAGGTTCAGGCGAGGGTGCCTTGTGGCCGGTGATGGCGGTATATATATGCTGGCTCCCCTCATATACGAGCTAGGATAGAAGTAGACAGAAACCAACCATAATTCGCCCCAAAACTTCCTAGGAATTTGCATATCATCACCGACACATGTAGTTGAGCATGTGCGTATTTTCCCACGCTGCTTGTGGTAGCTGATTTGACAACGATCGTCCTGTCATCCCTGAAGACTTCGTGTTAGGTACAACTGTACCGCGTACAGGTTATCTTGAGAGAGTACCATAAGACGTTATTCTATATGAGGGAGAGGGATGAACGGATGCGGCAAACCACAGAGAGTTGGTGCCCCCAAAGCCTCCACAGTTCGGCTCCTTGTGCCCCTCAGGCACGTCATCGAGGTTGGTGGCATTCTGCTTGCTGAATGCTGGTGTCGTTATCACTGTGGCGGGACTGCAAATACTCTATTACAGGCGCTATTTCACTCGTAAGAAGATGATCTGATAAACGCATGGTCCTCATGTACTCCAGTTTTCAATAATGAGCTGTTGAGTTCAGCGCTGGTCAGATCCCTGTAGTTAATTTCCTGTTATATTTACCCCTATGCTTTCTTCTTTTTACCTGGCTCCCCGCGCCGTAGTTCCTCTACTGAGTGCTCCTTCTCTAGCTCAGCGAGCGCTCACGTTTACGGCGAGAGGCGGCTTCGTCCAACAAAAGTCTAACGGCCTCTTGGGTGCCGTTCATCGCAATTTCGCATCGACAACAAAGGGCTGTTCGAAACACTGCTGTAAACTACACTGTCCTAAATGCGACTTTGTTATGAATTCATTCTGCCCCTTCTGTCCATCTTGTGACTCCTTCCAACCGGAAAAGCCTCGTGAATGCCCTACTGATTACTTCTGCCTGCTTGACCAGCCCCACAAGTACAGTATCGACACCAAGGGTGCTGAGAAGTGCTACAGGCGACTTCAGAACAGGCTGCATCCAGATAAGGTTGCTCATGTTGACGGCGCCGACGCTGAAGTTGCTGCTGCCGATTCCGCGATGGTAAATGATGCCATCAAAACGCTGAGGTCTCCCTTGAAGAGAGCGGAGCATCTCCTCCAACTGGAGACCGGTGTGAAGGCGGACAACGACGAGGCAGATGGGATGGGAAATATGGACCCTAGTGTGCTGATGGAAATGTTGGAGTACAATGAAGAGATTGATGATGCCGAGGGGGACGAGGAGGAGCTCCTCAAGCTCACTCAGGAGAACGATGAGAGGATCAAAGAGTGCGAGGATGAGCTCACGAGGCTCTGTGATGAGGCCCACGACTGGGAGGCGGTCGAGACTGAAGTCAATCGCTTGAGGTTTCTCGTCCGCATCGACGATAGGTTGAAAGGCACTGTGAACAAAATGTAGTGACCTTCTATATACTACTGCATACTATATACATCGGTTTCTACTTGGAACTCAATCGAGGCATTTGTGTTGTCAAGTGACAGATGCGACATAGAACAACTCTCATACACAACGTTCATAGAGACACATTATCCAACGCCCTCTATATTCCCGCTGACTTCGACAGCGGAATTCCATGCGTCCAGCCGTTAATAGGAGGGCCATGAGCGCTACCACGACCCTCATCAGCTAGCAATAATTGCACTGACCCACTCGTTATTATAATGGAATTCACACGAAAGTCATTCCTGTCGAGTTCCTTACCATACTTCTTAGAGTTTTGACCATGTGCTTTTTGCCTTGCAACCGACTTCAATAACATCAACACTTGAATGCCTCAGAAACAGCATGAACACGGAAAGGACAAATAAATGCAACCTGGAGATTCATGGAGATCTTAAATGAATTTTTCCGCGATGAAATTGGGTTGAGGCTTATCCCGCATCTTCGCGTAAAAGTCTCCGCCTTTTTTCTTCATCTGTCTGTATTGCTCATATGGTAGTGATGGATCCTTACCACCACTCTTCCTATCGATGTGATCCCAATACCTGACCATACGAGATCTCGATAGCCCTACTATTCGAAACCTACCGCTCTCGAGCTTCATGCAACGGAGTGGCGTCCAAGGTCGTAAGGCCGTCTTTGGCCAGCAACAGCTCATGTTGGCGAATCTCGAGTTCATCCAGTTTCTTCCGTCTGCTGACCTTATCGAACATCTGATAGGAGCACACAGATATCTCAATGGCAACTCTCAGGGCGACCCCACCTGTTGCCGATTCTTGGCGACGAGCTTGCCTATCATATGATGCAACTGCACGACCTTACGGCCCACCTTCGCCAGCCGGCCAGCTTGGTAGGGCAATGGCATCACCCCACGACTGTACCTGACGAACACCTGTGCGCCTCCCATATACCAAGTCGGGCGAACATGTCATCCAAGACAGCCAGAGTGGCTCGACTGCTCTTCGAGTTCATCGCCACATCCAATGCTAGTCGTAGCATCTCCTCACTCATCTGTGACGGACACCTGTCCGGATCGTCGGGGACCACCAAAGCATTGTTCTGACCAGAGATAAGCAGTAGTAGCCTCCACTAGAACCCATTAGCCAATCGCAAGCGTTGACCCCAGATGCCAACACGTGACACCTCCCACCTCGATCGTCTCCACGCCAACCAGCGAGTTATCCGCTGCTCCCATCATCTCCTTCTTCTTCTCAATTTCCCTAACCTCAATCGCCTTAAAGTGTTCCTTCATTTGAGTGTACAACGCCATAAACCTAGCGTTATCTCCCATACCCTTCCCGAGCATCCTCAGCAACGTCTCATATCTAACCCAACACCAACCAACGTCACCATCATTCGCCCTCTGGTGAGGTCCTCACGTTCGGACGGTCGGAGCCACCCCAAAGGAAGCGTATTGTTGCACCATGTCAATAGCATGACTCGCGAAACCACCAGCAGCATATACCTAAC
>NW_003217015.1:81341-83983 GCF_000006405.1 Perkinsus marinus ATCC 50983
CCTCACAGTACATCTCCCAGAGTGGCACAAGCCTGCAGGAGCCCCCTAGCGATCGGCGTCGTCATGGACATGTCTTCCGCTTGCATTTGATTCCAGATCTCAAAGGCTCGAGGGGCGAAGTACTTATCCGTGCTGTAACACAATATCAACTCCTGAAAATGGCCAACGACAAATTCAGAGCATCTAGGGAAAATACGGTTACCAAATTTTCCACGACTCGTCGTAAATACTATTCGATGCATCCCTGTACGAGAGATCAGAAAAAAGTGAGATTCAGAGGCTTTCTTTGTATCATATTGCTTTCGACTAGCACATGTGTTAGTTTATATTTCGCCAAACCTTACTATACTAAAATAGTGATGAATAACCACATTCTGATATTAAGATTCAAAATCTCATACCGCACTTCCGCAACTTCGTAAAGACTACTACTCCACAATCTCAAGATGCTCCTTATAACCTGGTAAGTGATGTCCGTCGGAAACTGTCCACTCTGCTTCATATCTTCAAAGACACCCATCGCCCTCTCGCACTCCTCCTTCTTCCGGCACGCCTTCACCATCACCGTGAACATTACCGAGTCCTGATATACAGTCTCGAGACTATATCAACTCAGGACTTCCCCACAGGTTGGATCTGTTTGAACGACCGCGCATCCCAAAACTGCTCCCACGCCACTTCGTATCTCCCCGCTTTCACTAAGCCGTCAATCAGCATAGTGTAGATCTCGACGCCTGAGAGATCACCGTCACTGCGCCACGAAATTACCAACACGCAAGACCTGGCTTGAGCCCTTCGTCCTCCATCTTGCGCTGCAATGCAAATGCACTAGTAATGTCATGAGCCCGTATATGCGCTTTTATCAAAGCACCATACACCTGAGCGTACACCAGCGTAAAGCCAGATACAGCACAAAAAATTGGTCACAAGTTCGCGCCAAAGATTCTCCCGCACAGGGAAGATTTCACACAGCAGAAGTACACCCATATAACCTCACCTTGAGTGACGGTGCCAGGAGATGCTCCCTCATCTTGATATAAACCTTCCTCGCCAGCTCCGCCTCATCATAGCATGCAATCATCAAACTAACCTACAACGCACGGCAAAGATTCTCTTCCTGCCCCTGAGGGCCACCACCGACGTAGGTATCCTCATTGGTCTCGAAACCATGTTCGATCATCTTGTCGTGGACCTCCAAGGCTTTGGCCAACAGCTTCTCCTTCTTAGCCCCTCGAGCGGTCGCTACTCGACTACCGATTGAGCGGATAAACAGGTTGATATTTTCCGTACAGCCCTGCCCTGCCTCAAGGAGCTGACACAAAAATGTGTCACCACCGTGTCACCCACGCGGCGATGAGTCGTGTCACCTTAACAAACGAAGAGCCCTTATGAGCCGCCAATTCCTGCGTCCTCTTAGTGTGTTCAATCCCTCCGCCCGAACCACAATACCCCTCCCTTAGGAGCATCTCCGGCGATATGCCCGTAGCCGCATACTTAGCCGCTGCTGCTCTTAGCTGTCCTATTATCTGCAGAGACGACAGAATACAAAAACCTATACAAAATAATGTGCTCCCTAGGGTTTCATAACAGTAGTAATGTCAATCGACATTTACCTAGAATACTTCTATTCCCATGCGGGAAGTTCTAAATGACTTCTTCCGTGGAACATTATAGTTTCCTGAATATTTTTCTATACAACACCGCGAGTCAAACTCCATGGAGATACGAACATCTCTGCAGTCTTCAAGTAAGCATATATTCCTATCGCGACTCTTACTATGTGCTTCAGGAAGTGTGGGCATGATCACTCGAGCCTATCCCATCTATTTACGGACTTCGCCTCTACCCCTCAACTCACATTAGTGCCCACATCCGTTATAACCTTCCTATCAGTCGCCGTCAAGCCCGAGTCATCACCAAGGGCCGCCGACCCATCCTTCTCCCCATACCGCTCCTTTTCCAACTTATCATATTCCGGCTTCCCCGCGGGCTCTCCCTCCTTCCTGCCCATGCACTGCTGTATATCGGCGGCCTCAGCGTTGATGTCAACACTTTGAGAGCTCCCCAGGTACTTCCTCGCGAACCGCGTAGGGGACACCGCCTAGCGACATTCGATAACATCACCAACTCCAGAACAACCGATTCACTTCTCTTGTCTTGGCGTCTACTTTAGATGCCTGTTTTCCCACCAGGTCTTGGATACCCCCCATAAGGGCTCCAGGGGGATCCTCCTCTTCGTGCGACCGCTTCGGCTTGCTTTCCGGACCTGCGCTGTTGACTTGTGAATTTTCACGGGAATCAAGTCCCACCTGTCTCGCTGAATGTCCGTCCCTCTGACCACTCGCCGGCCCAATCGAGAGTTCCCGGCTCCTTCTTCCGTTGCCGCCGTTTTTTGTGCCAAAACCATTCCGAAACCGGGACTTTATCACCCATTTTCTTACGATACAAATCCCTAACCTAAAAACCCACTGCAAGATATGCATATCGCGCACAGCGAAGATTCGAGTCCAGATGAAAAGCATTATCACCTTCTGCACACCGTCCTCTCGAAAGACACTAGAAGCTGGCAAGCCCAGGTCCTCTAGATGCATGGATTCGTCCCCTTGGATGAACAGTCGATGGTCCCTGGGCATCCCAGCTAC
>NW_003217015.1:84083-88045 GCF_000006405.1 Perkinsus marinus ATCC 50983
AATAGCCCATGGCTTAAAGTGGCCCAAAGGAGCTTTCGCTTCGGCCGTTTACTCAGAGTAGGAGCGTCGTAGAAACCAATCCTGCCATAATGGGAGAACTCCGTCACAGATCGGATGACTCTTAGGTCGACTCTAGAAAAAATCGTACTCGCTACCGAACGAACAAGGCATTCCGATCAAACGTTGTCAACTTTTCGCCCCGGGAGAGCCAGCAAGTTACTAGGACGATGCAAAAACCGAGAGCTCCATTGGAGTTGGGCAAGTTTCCAGCGGGGTTTGGGAGGTCCTACTTTCGAAAGGTCGCCCCTGCAGCGTTTGTTGCCCTAGCTGCGGCAACCTGGGCACATTGCCGAGTTGACGATACGAGGAAGCGATCAGATGGTCGTGAAGTGGACCTAAGATACGCCCGGAGGGAAGAAGAGGGGATGCCCATATAGGAACTGCGAGAGGGAAGACCTTCCACGATGAAGCCCGCCAATTCATATCCCAGAGAGCTTCCTCCATAGCCCTAACCAGAACTTCATGACCGACTCAACGACCAACTGCAGACTTCAAGAGACTGGCTCTAGTCCCATCAGAGGCTTACACTGGTGACGAGCAGTCGTCCGTTGAAGATGTGTGGAATGAGTAAATCGATCAGAATGGCGTGCGCAAAATTACGTCAGCACTTGATGAAATTCTGGGAGCCGACCATCGCAGAAGACTAATAGGGATCTTCCTGGGCTGATCTTATTCATCCTACCCCTCTTCTGAGATGGGGATATACGTTTTTGCTTCGCCAGGAAACTGTAGTCGATCTCGGGGGGCGTATAGTGCCTGTTGGTTGCTGTGCAGTGTCGGGTCGAGCGGGCGAGCATGTGTGGGTGTAAATGCTTCCTTACCTCGGTAGTTGCTGCTGGTGTACTTGTGATGGCAGATATTATCTCTTTAAATGTGTCCATGATACCTTATCTACCGCTCGTAATACTCCCATCTGCCATGGCTATCGCCCTACGCCATGGTGGAAGGGACGTTGGCGTCGCTCCGTCGTCGTATATAGAGAAGTCTGGACCTTGGTAGGGCCCATGAGAGGGAGTATGGACACACCACTGACCTCAGGTACCCTTATATGCCTCCTTACGGCGGGGTGTATCCCTATGGGATGCCCAATTATTATCCGTCGATATACGCTGGTGTGCCAGCGCCGCAGTACCAACCTCCGCCCGTCATGGGACAGGACCCGGGTTCGATTCCTGGTTACGGTACCTCTCTTCCGGCTGCTTTCCCTCAGCCAAATATGGTAGCACTTATACCATCCCTCCGCCACAAAGCATTTACTATTACATCCCAGGCTCCCATCCCTCCTCAAGCGTCACCATACTTCCCTCCTACCTCTCAACAGCAGCCGCCCCCTGTGCCCCAGTGGCCTCCAGCCCCCCATCTGCCAGACGCTGGGCCTACCCCAACAGCAATGGTAATGTGCTCAATTCCGACCTATTCTGTATCTTCTGGTAGGGAGTTGATGACTCCTCTGTCGCGGGCTCGAACGCTGTGCTGCCTGGTCGGGGTAGTAAGTCGTCGGATGACATATTGGCGGTCTCTAGCGGAGCGATGCTGATTCCTGGTTCGGGTAGTATAGAAAGAAGTGGCAGCTCTATTGGGGTGGGTCGATCTCAGGGTCAGATACTGCTGCATTGGACCAGCGAGAGTTTTATGCAACCACTACGACTGCAATTCTTACCACGACTACCACTACGACTAGCTCTGTCGATCCGTTGTCGGAAGTTCTGGCAGAAGCTGAGAGGAGGGTCACCGAGAGCTCCAAAGGTGGGTATTCAGTAGTACCCACTAGTGAGTTGATCATCGCGCTCAGAGCTTGAGGATAGGGCGAAGGCTGAGGCCGCTAAGTCCCCAGCTGACATTATGAAGGAGCTGCAACAGTTCACACCTGAGGGGCCGTCAACGACACCATTCCCAGGGGCAAGGGCTGAAGGGCAGGTAAGAGGGGGGAGGGGGAGGATGCAATGAGCAATGGCTCATCCTATCATCCTGGTCCTATTTTCATCTGTTCATGAACTTGTGAGGAACTTAGTTTTTTGAGTATTGTCGATAGTTTATATCATCAGGCGTCGTCCCTTCCTCACTTCGACCATGTGCCCAACTGGCGAGATCTGCTCGGCCCTAGCCTCCATTCGAACGTTTTCGGGGAGGTTCCTGACGACGGGTATCATATCAGAGTTAAAGCACTAGATGATGACTCGTTTGCTGGAGATGCGGTAGTAGGGGGTGTAGGGAGGGATGATGTGAACGATTTGTGGTATGTAGAGTGACGATGGCTCAGAGCCGCCCTTTTGACTTCCTAGCCGATCCAAGATGGGGACCATGAGAACCTCTGATGTTGTCGAGTCCGAGGGGTTGAGTTGGTGTGACGGGGTGACTGTGATTACGCCAGCTGATTTTTCTCGATCGATCATGATGATGATGCCCTCGGCTAGCATGCCTCGTCGCCCTGATGAGGCTCCTAACTACGAGACCGCTCCTATGGAACACAAGAATGAGTTCAATCCTTACATGGACAATGGAGGGTAATGTGTGATGGGTGATGTTTTTCTGATGTTACTGCTGTTGTCAGGACCTGCATCGCTGTTCCTGGTGCCGACTACTGCGTGGTCTCGACTGACAATCGTGTTAGTAAAGGGTATTCTATCGCAACCAGGAATGGATCTAAAATCACCAAACTGTGAGTAAAATGCTTAATAGTTATATCTCGGTACTTGGTGATGACAGGACGGAGCGTTGTGTGATTACTACCAGTGGAATGTTGGCCGATCAGATCACCCTTCACAAGGTGTTGAAGGTGAGGCGACACTGGTGGAGGCATTGGGCCAGCTGGTGGTTCTTTCAGAATCGAGTAGCTCGCTATGTCCATGAGCACAGGCGAGAGCCGACCGTGGGTGCCGTGGCTCAGATGCTGTCGAATATTCTGTATTACAAGCGATTCTTTCCGTACGTGAAGGGACGAGCTGGGGGAGGGAATCTTAGGTTCAAGCGTGTTAGATATGAAGTTGGTACGATATTGGTCATGTTTGAATTTCGTGATGGGAGTTTGATCGTAATTATGGAGGAGGTTTGCTTTAGATACTACACTTTCAACATGATTGCTGGCATTGATGAGAACGGGAAAGGTGGTAAAAATGCTGCTACCAGGGTTCGAACCTGCGTCGAGTTCAGGTAAAGTATACGGTTATGATGCTATCGGCTCATTTGAGTCCATCCCTTGTGGTGCCCAAGGCAGTGGTAGCTCCCTGGTCCAGAGTATCCTTGATAACCAGGTGGGCAAGTCAATACCATCTCTTCTATTCGTGCCCGGACTCTCTCGCTGTTCAGTTGACGAAGGCTCATCAGCAGCTTGCTTCCCATGAGGCTCTCACTGAAGGGCAGATGGTCGAACTGTGCAAGGACGTGATCGCCTCTGCTACAGAAAGGGATATTCATACGGGTGAGCAGAGCTGTAGAGTGTAGTGGCTTGAGTAGTGGTGGAGGATACAGGCGATAGCAATACGATATGCACGATCGACTCGACGGGCATCAAAATACAAACCTTCGAGCTGAGGAAGGACTGAGTGGGACGGACCTAGACACTAGTGCTGGTCATCGTGTGCTGATGAGTACTGACAAGTTTCGATGATCACTCTTTCCTTGTCATACTGTTGTGTCTGTCAATATCGGGGTTGGAGTTCTGTTGCCTGAGAGAAATGGCGGGTGCGAGGATCGAACTCGCGTGAGGAGGGGAGCGGTAGCTACTCAGTTTGTATACAGCATCTTCCAACCGTGAGATCATCATGACAATACTGGTACTGTATAATTATGATGAGACTGGTCGTGCTTGAGCAAGGATGGTACAGCTCTGGTGGAGAGTATTAGTCTTTCTACTGTACCGTAGTAATATAGAAGTGTAGTTAAGGAAAAGTTGGTATGAGATA
>NW_003217015.1:88145-91872 GCF_000006405.1 Perkinsus marinus ATCC 50983
AATTCAATCGGCCGATGGTCCCTAGTGTTAGCCCAGCCGACGTCTAGAGGACCCAGTCTTTACACCCACAGCACATTAAAGCTCAGGTGATGCCGACGAAAACAAAGGATCTCTAGTGGGCTATCCACACTAGGAGGGAGAGGGGTATGACATTTCTCTAGCGTCAGTGACAAGCGCTCAGCACTTCACGACCATTGAAGCGTTACCGTTCGTATTGCCGTGTCTACACCCATGGCAATCGGGTGTTTATAGCTTCCTTCTAGTGCTCCTCGTAGGGTGGAGTTGAAGATAGTGTTAATGGGGAGGTTGCAGTCTCGAAGGCATCATCATCCTTGTCGCGCTGTATGTCTGTGGTTGAGGAGGATGACAACGCAGAGCACAACATCTCGCGAATATCTACATCGCTTTCGCCGGCCTTGTTCGTGGACTTGCAGCAGAAAATAAAGACGTTGGAGAGGAAGCTCGCGTCGCGTGAAAAGGACCTCACGAGTAGGAACGATAAGACCCATGGACCGAATCGAGCTCGGCTGTTGACAGGCACTAGAGCTGCGTTGCAGAAAACCGAAGCCGATCTGAAGGTATTTCCATAGGGTAGAGTATGTGGTGTAAGAAGATCACCGTTTTCAGGAGTACTGGAAGGAGGCTCAGTTGCGCAAAAGAGAAGTTCAGGCGCTGGAGACGAAGCTCGAGGAAATGAGGAAAGAACGAGACCTTGCACTTGCCGAGAACAGGAGGATTGTGAATGACCGCAAGTTTCTGGTGTGCCTACCCGGACCCCCTGAGAGGTCGGCGATCTGCTTGGTGACTTAGACGCGCTCACTTGCACGCTCGCGAGACCAGTTGGGTGTCGTAGAGCTACAGCGACAGCAGGAGGCGATGTCCCGGGCGAAAGTTGAGGAGGAAAAGTTGGAGAAAGAGAGAGAAATTGACGCAGCGAAGAACAAGAGCCGCATGCTGGGTGTGCCTGTCACCACTAGAGTTATGATGAGATATGATACACTGGCGTGTTGTCAGCAAGCACGCAGTCGTCGTTGACTAGCCAGATCGCTATTGAGAGGGAACGTAGATGGAAATTGAAGAAGGCTGTGAGAGATAAACTGAAGCGAGTGGAGGCTAAGGAGACCTTCATGAAGAGCGTTGTAATCGCGAACAAGCGCATCTTTGTCGGCGATCCCGGTACCCTCTATCGTCTCAGTTGGATGACCACAGTATGACCGCTGAAGCCTGGGAGGATAAGTTGGCTCAAGAACGCGACCGAACAGAAGAGGCACTGAAGCAGTTGGAACGGTGGGTTGATCTGCTCTTGTTGTGTGATTGATACAATGATGATGATGGCGCAGTGCTAACGCACTCGCATCGAGGTTGGAAGAGGCGCTTATTGGCAAGCAATCGGCGAAGGACCAGATGCAGTACCAGCTAAGAGAACTGCAGAGTGAGGGGAGTTGACGGGATTTCAAACGACCGAGAGTTCGTGACATGGAGTTGCTGTCAGATTCGAACAAGCAATTGAGGGAACAGCTGGAGAAGACAAGCCGGAAACTCTTCCTCGTGGAAACTGACAAGAAGGAGACCGCCAAGTGAGTGCCAGCACTCCTGCTCGTCACTGCCCTTACCCCTTCGTTAGATTATGGCGTATGATGCATTTGGCACAGATAGACGCGAACACAGCAGCCAAGTCGGCTCATTGGGAGAAGGGCAGTGCGAGGACCGAAGAAGATGCGAATTCATAATTATAAACTTAACCATGGATCAGCGCAATTATTTATTAGTGGCCCGGTTTGCGATTCCCTTACAATGTGATTGTGTTCTGTTAGTAAGTCGTGTGTCGAAAATGACAGAATTATTGTCGGCTTTTCGGGCATTATAGCCATGATAAGGGAAATCCGCCTCCGAATGTGGTTGTGGTGATGGATGACTTTGTTATGTCTGCCAGCGAGGTCTCGGCAAAAAGGTTCGAGAGACTTTTGCTCTATTGCTGGCAGAAGACTGGTTTCCGTTGTCCAGTCGACAAACGGGTAGTCAATCCCAACTAGAGACTCTCAGCTTGAGTGCTCTCTTTTGATACTATTGTATAGCTCAGTGCTATGTATATATACAGATGCTAAACGTGGCACTATGACGTTGCAGTGTGTAGTCTCTGTATTCATTCTGTTCTCGACGAGAACTAGAACTTCTCGTTGAAGAGCTTGCAAGTGAGTTTTCCACAGTTTACTGGTGTTTTGAATAACGAGATGCTGCGTAAGTGAAACCCGCGCGAATGCAGAGAAGCGATCGTGTTCAAGCTGTACAGCTGCCAAGTTCTTATGCTATAAGTTCTACCCTGGCATCTCATGAACGGAGAAGAGTAGGATTCGAGAGATCTGTAACGCTTTTCTGTCGGAGAGAAATACGCTAGGATTTCTTGGAGGGGAAACACTCAGCTGAGGTAGCCTCTTACAAGACATAATTGAACAAGTGTGTGCCAACTAATAGTGCGTTCTGCAATACTCGCGGTTGGCTAGTAGGCTAATCGTAGCGTGTTTGCGAGATGTTCACCATCTTGTGTGTGGTGTTGATTAAAGGTCTTCCCTTTCCGCCCTTCCCTCGACGTAGGGGGACCTGGAGCGATTACATTTCGGCGGTTGAAATGTGGTTGGACTTTCATCCTCTCGTGTAACCATGTCCGGGTCTGCATACGTGAATCTGGCCTCGCAGTGAATGTTCATTTTGCGGGCGCCATTTTCATATGTGCCTCTCCCAACCTCTATGTGTTTCGGAACTTGAGAATTGATGTAAATTGTGGACATTCAGACAAGACCTTGTCATCGCTAGAGACAACGACCACTCCTTGGCATCGCCGCCAAGTCCAGCTCGAGTTCCGGCTCTCTCAGCTCGCCCGATGTCCCCGATGGAGTTATTTTGTTTATTGTCAACTCTTGTTCTTTGAATAGGGAGTCTTCCACGCTCCAGAATATGGACTCTAGTCATGATGTCGAACTGTCTTTCAATCAACTCGCAATGCAGAGTTTGACTCTGCAAGCATGGATGCGTCGATTGCCATGGACGTGAAGATTCGCGATAGAATCGCAAGATTTCAAGCTGTGATCTTGGCCTTGAAACCCAAAATGTTATGCACGTATGTGCATGCAACTACTTGTTACCAGTAGGCACTATATTCTTATTCTGATGTTTCGTGTCTCAACGAAATGTACAGGAGGCTTCGAATTGCTTGACTCAGCTTCGTTGACACTAGAAATGAATATCTTCTTGGCCTTCGTCATCGTGATTATCAATGCTGTCCTCTGGGAAGGATGCAGTAGAAAACATCACGAGGGTCCATCCTGAGCGCTGATACAGATCCTTCGGTCAGGTAGTCAAACCTGGACGACCACTAGTCCCACACAAACTCCTGGACCGGCTCCGATCGGTACATTCGCGGTGAACATCTCCTTGTCACCTATAGGCTCCGCATCGGCTGGTCTCACTACCTCAAATGCAGACCCCAATAAGTTGCTCATAACGAGGCTGTAAGCCGATCGTTCTTGCACACCACTCTTAGCTTAGATTCTTATTAATATATCTCTAGATTCCTTGTATTGGAAACTACGCCTCCCGAAGTGCTGATCAACGCCACAGTGGACGTGCGGTTTCACATGGAAGGACCCAGGGTTGTTCTGAACGACTTGAACCACTTCCCATCTGATGTACGGTCTTTTATCGAAAGTAAGTCTCAGGACCGCCGTGATAT
>NW_003217015.1:91972-148343 GCF_000006405.1 Perkinsus marinus ATCC 50983
GGGAGGGTTATTGGCCTTCAGTCGCATTCGCTATATTCAACCTCATTTTCGTGAGCATCATCTCAACCATCCTTCGGTGCTTGATTCGGCCTCACTGTAGGTCCTCTCCATATGGTCCCATGTTGCGTGTATGCTGACGGACCCAGGAACGGTAGTAAGCTTGTTTCGGTGTTACGACTGCTTACTTTCGCGAACTCGCAAATGCATACGAAGTCGAAATAATGGCACTCGCAGAATATACTATGCGAATCCTGAATGGTAGCGGTATCCTTCATACTAAAATTTGAAATCCAATTGTCACCACATACACTCATCGTGCGATTGGGCCCGATTGGGGAAGATGCTACGGGAAGATGCTGATTGGAGAAGATTCGGGTCTATCACAGGTGCCGCTGAATAATAAAGGAGTGGAGGACTTGGAGGCGGGCAAGTGTGCTGGTGTTATTGAGATGGGCTCACGCGACATAGAGTAATGATTAATTTCTACCATAGTATCGCGAGGCCGTTCCGTCAGACATCGTTCGGCGAGTACAAGCCCAGCAACACAAACATTGTCGAATGTCAACGACAATGCTCAGGCGTGTCGAGATCCCCAGCACTGTTCGCTGGCTGACGGCAGCAGTTCCAGCGGAAATACGGCGCCTAAACGACGGTATTGTAAGCGATGTAACATCCCCAAACCTCCACGAGCACATCACTGCAGTAGGTCATTGGAGTCGACCCCTAGGGGCATGGAATCTTTTATATTCAGGCACGTGCAAAAGGTGCGTGCTGAAGATGGACCATCATTGTCCCTGGGTTAACAATTGTGTCGGAAAATGCAACCAAAAACACTTCATGCTGTTTCTACTGGTCGGTGGCGGTCACTTTCCAAGCTCGATTTTCCAACTCTTCTTAGTGTAGGAATGAATGTTCGTATTCCTCGGCTGAGTACAGAAGTTTCCTCACTAATTATAGGAGTTTACATACAAACTCGGGTGAAGCGTACGGAAACCAATGGGAATTTCCTCAAAATTTCCACGAATGTCACCTACACATGTAGTTGACTATGTGCATATTTCCCACACCGCTCTCTTTTCTCAGTATGTGGCAGCGCTCTGTGGCGTGTCGTTTCTCACCATCGTAGCCCGATTGCATCACTGTCGCAATAAAGAGCATTTTATACCGCCCTTGGGAAGAATCGGACCACCGGACCAAACGGAAAGGGCGACCGACGTGTGCATTATCGACGGACCCTTGATTGGTTTTGGAATTGTAATAACTCACTTGTTGTTTTTCTTTCATTTTTCCTCAGTTGACTTTCTTCTTCGCGTTGGTCTTCGGCCTTTTCACCGTCATCATGCTTTGCGACCAAGCTTCGGCGATAATGTAAAAGTGGGGAAAATCGTTCGACTCGCATCGGTGTTCAGTCACAATCAAACTGGAATCGAGCAGTTGCAGAATATAAGCGGCCCCACTCAAAGTTGGCGAGAGAACATAAAGGAAGTTTTCAAGGAGGGGACGGCGACTACTCGTGAGGGCCTCTGATCTTGCTAGCCACTAGGCTATTCACTTTGTATCAGGGCTTCCGACCTTCCTAGCGATGCTATTACCTCTACCGACCAATCGGAGTCGGGCTCCATCCAAGGGCCTCGAGTGATTGCTCGACACTATTTTGTATTCAACCGTATTATGCATCATTGTGTACCCTTAGGCTCTTCTGACAGCTTTTCTTGCCCGTTATGTGCTGTTGGTCAATTGGTGGGATCTCAAGGAACAGTACCAACTGATTAGACCTAACGTCTTAGGACTTCACCCATGATCGATGGGAATGTGCTACGACGTCGTCAAGTAAATCAACAGTTTCGGAATCGGTGTTGGAACATGTGTTCGCTTTCCTCAACTGAGCTCGGAATTTTCCTCACTTGTTATAGGGGTTCCTATACGAAGTGGGGTAGAAATGTATGGAAACCAATGAGAGTTCCCCGAAACCTCCTCAAAAATTTCATATCGTCGGCCACGCATGTAGTTGACCATGTGCATACTTTCCCACACTGTTCAGAAGTGATACAGCCTATTCTGTTGTAATACCAAAAACGAACTCTCTGGATTGAACATCTTCCTACCTTTTTACAGCAATAAGTGAAGCGAAAGAATGTCTCGATCAGCATTCATGCGGCCAGTTGAGTCGGCACAGTTCTGGCTTTGACCTATCCTTGTTTTCGATACGGTGTTGGCCTTAGTGATAAGGTAACGAGTCTTCATTCAATCAATTGCTTGGGAGAACAGGCCAGAGCTGTGACCGTCGAACATGACGTGTAAGGCGATGAGACAACTCCTGACAGTAGTTTAATACTCATTGAAGTGTTTCCAATGACATTCACCGTGTACGTTGTTGTTAATGAGGTGTGAATAAGTAAAGCTGAGTAACAATAGACTGGCAACCGCCACAGCTTCTATTCTCATTGTCTCCTATGCTCGATAAACCAGTGGGGGATAACTACACTCGCATGGTCACTGAGGTGAGCTCTTCGGGGTAGTCGGTGGCGAATGTCTTGTGGTACTAGGGCAAGATCCTGGCGGATCCGCTGACAAGAGGGGTGAGGCCAGCAGGGAAAAGTAGGGTCCAACCCCGCACTCGCTGGTCAGCTCGTGCCCCTAGGTATTGCGGTTTTCGATGATTCTGTCGAGCGCGACCTGCAGCCGGACATGTACTTTCCGGCGGCTCCTACTCCTACTGGTAGCGTCGGCGAGTCGTCCACTGTTGTGAGAGCCTCCTTTGCTGGCCAGAAGAAAAGAAGTACAGAAGAGACTACGAGCCTGGCAAGATGAATGTACATTGGGGAATGGTCGATTTGGAACGAGAGACGGACCCCAAGGATATCATTCACGGCATCAAGTCGCTTACCGGAGAAAACGCTGAGAAGACTATGAAAGTGAGGGAGTTCTTTTCGTGGTCTGAGCAGAGTTAATCTCAAGGGTCAAGCGAGGCCGTGCTTGTTAATGTTGCATTGTATCACTCATTGTTATTTCATTGAATTCGAGGAAGTGTGAAAGATAACGTATGTGTCTGTAGTATCATGCATTGGTAGGCCCAAGAGAGAGTGGGTGTTGAAGCTTACATGGACGAGTGTGCTGAGCAAGTGTATGCCTCTACCAAGCGGGAGCCTTTGGGGAAGGCCTATATACGGGGACACGAGTTGCCAGAAGTCACTAAGGCGATCTCGTTCAAGGGTGAGCTGATTCCACCATAGTATAAGCAATCGAATACTACTGGCTTTCGATGCTTCTGGATACTCGTTGTTGGTTCGTTCGGTTGGAGACCTCCGGGGGGTTTCTGGTCCGCTGTTCGTAGCTTGTTCTGGCAGGCTTTGGCTTCAAGCCCCCAGATTCGGAATTCAATGCCAAGGAGAGTATCTTCCCCGTTGATGTTGCTAGAGAGGAGACGCCTGCTGTACAGGAGAGGTAGCGATGCTTCGACGACTGGCGAGGCTGCTGGAGATGATGATTGTTGATAGCAGTCATGACTAGAATCCCGTGTATCCCTCCGTGCCGGGTTCCTCATGTTTGGTAGCAGCCTGTGTCCTGTCAGATACCGATTCACTCACAACGACTATCGGTGTGGGGAGATGATCAGTCGTGACTACGAATGGTGAATAAGGAATCTGCACACTCCTTGAGATGTTCGTTTTGTGGTAGGCCGGAAGAGACGGAGAATTCCTACTTCCGATTTGGGAAGACAGAGAAGGCTAAGCTGCCAGCTGGAGAAGGGGCGAAGCAGGCTTTGATGTACACTATTTCTTTGGTCCTTTTTGGCAGTTGCTCTGTTGTCAGTTGGAACCCCGCGAACGAGAAGACTAGAATAGTGGGCTTGCGGGCTGAGGCAGCGCGGGAGGTTCTCAATGAACCTCTTGGTGAGACAAAGAATCTCATGCAGGTGGGAGGAGCGAAGCCCTGCTATGACGGAGTGGTGTTTCTGTCTTCCTGTAGGGTCCGCTGCCTGTGCCCGAAGGATTCGTGTTTGGCGTTAAGTCTGGTGAGTATCTCCCGCGGTGGCTTCGTAATTCCGCTGTTCGTTGAGCGTTACTGATTCTGGTAAATTCCTGCCAGCATGGCCTCTCCCTAGCTGGGACAGTGTGGGGAAATTTGCTCATGGCCGACTTCATCTGTCGATGACGATGAAAAAACTCTCGTTCGTTTTTCGACCATTTCCACTTTGAGTAATATGTGATACATATTTCTATAATGCAGTTGAGGGTGACCCTTAGCTTAGCTAAGGAAACCAAACATATACTCCAACACTGCGCTGAGGTCTGCTCTGCTTTCTAGGCACTGTAAAAGCTAGCTCCACTGACAATATCACGGCAGCTGACTGCATACATTATAACGCTTCTAACGAAAAGGAAATTCTACCCGATGCGGACCTTGGAAAGTAGGTCCTGCATGAACGTTGGAGAGAGTCGCAACGGCATCAGATGTATGAAACGTGGCAAGCGGAACGTCACAGACGAACTCCGTCATTTCGGTCGCCCTAGCATCAGGACTGATATTCCGAAGTAAGCGGAAGACGCGTTATAGTGAATGTGAAAAAGCCTTCTGCCGGAGTTGAACCGACGACCTCCCGCTTACTAAGCGGGTGCTCTACCAACTAAGCTAAGAAGGCTTAGTATTTATGATCTCCTGTTTCTTCTCTTTCCATTAAGAGTTTCAGGCCTAAAGTAAGGAGCGTAGCCGACATACAGAACTATGGCGATGAGGTTGGTTGTGACAGCTTACTGCATCCTCAGAGGTACCCATCATAATCCGCCTCACGAAAAAAAGGCGCTCCCATAGCTAACTAATCCACTGCAGAAGAGAATAATTGAGATTAGCTGTGTCACGCCTGGCTAACGCATATGAAACTCTTCTTACCACTACAGTACACTTGTATCCCATCCTCAGATTCGAGTCAATGGGTGTCACAGATGAGCAGTTCTTACAGCGCAGATCCAAGGATGAATTGCGGTATCGTCGACGTTACTCGATGAATCGCGCAGACAAACCTCGTTCCCGTCCTCAGTTCGATCGTGCAGTTGGTATTGCCAACCAAGTATGCACCTGATAACGAGTCAAAGAACATCCTGTTCGAGAAGCTTTGGCCCGAGGTTAGCATCTTGCGTTGGAAAGAAAGGACATCCACACTACGTTGTTCAGGCCGTTGCCGTGTATGGGGATGAGGAGGAACTTGCCTCTCTGGACAGTTTCTTCTACGTCTTCACTCAACTGGTCGTAAAGCCTCGAATGAAGAAAGAGACGAGTATGGCCTGATACATCTTCTACCGTAACTCTGTGAGATCTTGAATAGTGCGGTTGTGCATTCAGGAAGTTTGGAAACGATCTTCGCTGAGTATCGCAAGGAATAGCAAGTTGATGATGCCACTATGAATAGCATTCATGGATCATGTTGTCCACTCGTGTTGGCGGTGTGCTCAGGTGTATGCTTGTGTTTTAGTCTGTTATATCCTGTACGGATATAACAACAGCGTATGAAGATGTGGCGATACGACTATGGGTCTGTACTCACTGATAACTACCACGTCGATCTCGTTCTTGATAAAGGGTGGAGTGTGACCGTGGCCTGCTCACCCGTGCCATTTTTAGGGAACATCAGAGTGTCGTTTCCAGTAATGGTTGGTACAATATTCGATACAGAGGTTTTCATTTCGAAGTATGAGCGACTGTTACCTCGTCCCTACTGTAAAGAAACACCACATTCCTTTCAATGTACAACCATCTCACAACCATCTCCTACATGATTCACAGACAGGTTCCCGAAGGAGTGGTAGGAACAAATCGGACATGCAAGAGCCTAGTATGAGCCAGCACTCAGCCGCAGCATTGCACTGATGCTGTTCTTGTTAGCACCGAGTCTCGTCATTTCCGTCTTCTGCTTAGCAGCCATAAGCCTCTCGCCTTGACCTATATCCACCTCATATCTATCAGGGTCGATCGTGGTCAATAACGTCGGCACCTTGTTGAGCTGCGGAGTTCGCATTCCATGCTCGACATCACATAAGAACTGTTGCTGATGGCCCAGAATAGATCCTGGGCGACAGATTCTGTTCCAACCGATCCATGCTCGAGCTCGAAACCCATATCGCTTCATAGCATAGAGACCAATGAGGCAGCCAGTACGGCCCAAGCCCGCTTTACAATGCACAGCTATCACACCAGATGGTATAGACTCGACAGCATTGAAGAAGTAACTCATTATGGATTGTGATGGGCAAGTCCCGTCGGGGAAGTAGAGGTCCATGTGGGCGAATCCTGCCGAAGTGAAGCGATTCCGATCATACAATTTATCGTTCAATCTGACGATGAGTTCAACACCCATCGACTTGAATACGGCGTGGAAATCCTCCGGTATGTGGGCCGGGAAACCACGATTATCCCTTCGTTCATTTTGAGGGCTCGAAAAGGCCAATATTTTTCCTGGTATTATCCAATTTAGATCGCCGTTCTGGAGACTGGCATAGTAGTTGTACTCATTGATATCGAACCTGCATGGATCGTACCAACCCAGCAGGTAAGCGTACTGTAGACCGCAGAGGCAGTCGAGAATCTAAAATGACCATCGTAACTCGACAAGGAGGTGGCTCAGCTTTCCTCACAGTGCAGGGATAAGGGCAGTCTCCTATCGAGGCATCTCTGAAAGGCATCACGCTTGGGTATCCACTTTCAACACGGTCCAGTGCCTCTGCTGGAGAGAGCTTATGGAAAAACATCAGATATGCAGAGACTAGGAGGACCGCATTCGGACCTGATCAAGCAGCAAGTCATTGAGTAACGCATCACGATCAATACGCTTCTCTGGGTGACTGCTGCAGTAGTGTACCACTGGTCTATCCTCACGAGCGCCGCTTTCGAGTAAAGATCTCAACTAACACCAAACAGATCGAACCAAGACAGTGATTTCTCCCCTCACTTCGAGTAGGTATGTTGTGATCTGTGCCAAGTTGAGCGGCCCGAAGTCCTTGTAAAACCTGTTATAGACGAGTTCGTTATCTATGTTCAGTAGTATAGGCTTCCTCCTCGCCGTGGGATCAGTGATAAGGGGACCGTCGAACACAGTAAAATAGAGCCGCTGTGGGATCAACTCCTTCACAGGCCAAGACGAGTAAAGACCGATTTGTCTTTTGACGTCTTCATCCGGCAACGAGAATTTGACATGCCTTTCTGCGGTTCGCTTGGGTTTCGCGCTTGAAGACAATGCGGAATGTGAAGGAAACAATGATGGTGGTGGAAGACTCATCCTAGCCTGCCAGTTCCGAACTTGCATTTCGGAGGGTCGCCCAGCAGATTTCCCATCATGGCCATAAGGTGGCGTTCGCCTTGTGGTAGGATCGTGTTGGGCGAGAATTATAGGCTTGAGAGCAGGTAGATGCAGTGGCTGCCGTGGAAGTCACAATGCGCACGAAACCACTTTGCGCACTGTTTCCCAGGGCGGCCCGAATTTCGAGCGGTATTTCGCGATAAAGTTTCTTTGGAATTACTGCACAGATGCTGCACAGAGTGATCTACCTCGTGAGAATTACCTTGCCTAGGAGCTGGTGCATGCACTCAAGCTAGGTGGGAATTCTGAAGCTACTGTGAAATTATCCACTTATTCAGCTGCCGAATTGAAACAGACTTGTTAAGCACCACCCCCCCCCGATATTCAACTGACTGACCTCAACAAGTAGAGAGCTGCTCTCCTTAGTCCACACCGACTATGCAACCGTCTGCTCCTGCATACTGGTGTGTACATTTCTGCGCGCTTTTAGCTTGCACCACTATATTCGTTCGTGCCATTTTCCTGGCCAGCTCTTGTCGTTCAGCGTTATGAAAACGAGATCGCGATGATTGTGTCATTCTATATATGAACAGTGACTGTCGCAGGCAGATACCGTAACTCTGTATAGTCTACAGTGTCTTCTTCCCCTCGACTCTGTATTTGGCTCAATTATCTGGCTGAATGTCTCTAATCAGCATTCCTGAGAATTCCTGTCCGGTTGCTTACTAATTCAACAACGCACAAAGCTGTGTCCCGAGCTAGCGCGACTTCTTTGAACGCAACTCGGTTGCAATCCAATTTGTGCCATCGTCCATAGTATCGGTCCAGTTTGTTTGCCACATCACTGTCGGTCATTTTATGTCGGGTAGTGCCACTCGGCGGGACTATGGGCTCCAGAAGTGCATAACATACTCTGTGCTAAGCATGTTGGGCTTCGGTATTACTAGCTACGTCATGGCGTAAG
Organism: Perkinsus marinus ATCC 50983; assembly: GCF_000006405.1. Classification (NCBI taxonomy): domain Eukaryota; phylum Perkinsozoa; order Perkinsida; family Perkinsidae; genus Perkinsus; species Perkinsus marinus. The sequence continues at coordinate 100,228 of NW_003217015.1, forward strand.
TAACCATACGACATGCGTATTAGAATGCTTATTACATTAGATTGGCTACTGCTATATTGGAAAGATCGATCGAGAAGTATTACTGGGTCGGCGCTGAATGGAAAATGATGGCAATAATTTGGCTTTCAGCGAGTCTTCCTGGTACGTGAATACTCCTGGCTGCCTCCTCTCGTGGTCCTGTAACTTCCACAATACTTTCTTAGGCGCGGTCTGTTATGTCTATCACTGGGTCAAGAACAAGCGTGTGGAATTCTTCTGGAGTGGTGACAGTGCTGGGCGAGACGATGGGATTACGGTGAAGACCAAAGTGCTATCGCTCTTGGGAGGGATCTTGTTGGGACTCTCCCTGACCCTGATGAAAAAAGCATTTGTTTTCACAAGCCCTGCTGAAAAAGGTAAGTAGCAACAACAGGTGTCTCGTGTGAATGCTGCGACGTTCAATGTGGTAGGTCCCGTGACAGCAATCTCAGGAGCTGCAATCATCGTTGTTAGCTTGTATGGGCACTTCGTTTTTGGCGAATTGCTCACGAAGAAGCATGTCTTTCTCATTGTCATGGTGGGCTTGCTAGTTTGACCGTATCTTGGATCTTCTCTTAATGCGTTTGTCAGATTCTCGTTGGTGTTGTGATATCATCCCTAGGATCAGGGAGTAGCGACGAAATCGTCACATCTGCTGTTGCGGCTACTGACTACAACCCATACGATGCCTTTTCTACGTTCATCCACAGAGAAAACGCTATCTTCACGCCACAGTCGTCTGTAGCGGATACTGACCATATACTGGGCTTTGCATTCGCAGTAAGAGCATCACGTATCTCATCAGTATCCATTTAGTATAGGCTGTGTTCGTAGCCGATCGTACTAGGACTCCCTCAGGTATTGGCAATGTTTTCTATGTCGGGCACAACGCTTTTGATACGCTACAGTGCCATAGGTAAGATAGGATGAAGTATCCCTGTTGTAGTATCTGTTCACATTTCAGGTAATGTATCGACCTGGAGTGGCTTTGCTTCGAGACAGTGCGTGTTGTCTGTGATGGCTCTAGTAGCTGGATTCGCGTTAGCAAAGAGTGATGATAACCAGGATTTGCCTGCTACAGTCCTACCCAATGAAGTTATTGGTTTGGCAGTCATTGCTGGTCTATCGCAGGTGGGTGTCCTTCGTGTCATCTCTCCGTTAGTTGAGGGTGAATGCGTTATAAGTTGAATATACGCTCCGCGTAGTCCCTCGTTATGGTCGGATTTTTCAGGCGCTAGCGATTTTTGCTCTGAACGCGGCTTTGCTGTATCCTTCTACGAGTCTTGTCAACGTGATTGCCTCCTCCCAGTCCGTAGTTGTGCTCTTTCTCAATCTTGCTATAGATGGTTTGCTCCCATGCCTGTCTCAATTGATTGGTATGTCTATTCTTCTCACTGGTGTTATCTTAAGTTCGTTGTTGCCACCGTCGATGCCACAGGATGGGGTTGATTGCAGGAAAGAGGCGTTCCGAGTGGAGAACCTCTCTACTCGAGAGAGTTTGTTAGATCATAGCAGCAGTCTTGTGTAATTGATAATTTCTAAGCATGTCTAATTATGGTTTTCATTTTGAAGGATTTGTAGTCTGAGTATGTCTAACATTGTTTTTTCTCAATAATCATTTTTTATAATAACTCGCTCTAAGACGTCGAGTCAGCGTGTATAGACCATGGGAGCTCCAGCTCGCGGTCTACTATTACTGTAATCATCATTTCTCTAGCGACTAAAGCAGACCCAGGATTCCTCACTTCTCATCGACGATTTGTTATGTCCTGGACTAGCTGCTATTCGTTACGGCATGAACGTCGGAGCTAGCCGTTCTATGAAGAAACCGCTCAAACGCTATTTTCACATTTTGAGGTTTCTTGTCCGGACTGATATTTGTTGTCGAGTTTTGGGTAACTATATTGAAAATATTGAGTCTGGATGAAAACACATGGCCTATGCAGACTCGTACGCGGTGAAGACGGAATGTGGCTATAGTGTGTGTATGTGAGTCAAAAATACAACACCGTCGCCATCTTAGGCTCGAGAGCGATGTGCTAGCAACTCAATTTAGCGTTATTTCAGTTAGCCAGAACATTGCCACAAGAAACAGGAGTCTCCTTCATTTTCACCGCATAGTTTTTATTGTAGTATGCGTGAATAAGATTGGGCTTAAGCTTGATTTTTCCAGGTTGGGGAAGTCACTTCATGAGTGATCGATAGATGAATTTGTAAAACGTATGGATCTGTGTCAATGGGATGCGATACGAAGGAGCATCTTTCTATGTCCTCAACCGACTTGGGGTTTACAAGTGCCTTTTCTCGTATGACTTTTCATCGATTGTGAACCCTCTAGTTGTACGTAAGCTGCAGTAAGGAAAGGTAAACTATGTATTGACTCAACCGCTTCGGATCTCCGGAGACATAACAATTACAACATTCTCAGAAAGTGATGAAACTTTTGTTGGCAGTCAAATGGAAACATATTGGTTGAGGATATGGTTAGAAGCAACAACGGATGAAATTGAGACAAGTTCGACTGGAACCCATCTCGATTAGAAGCGTTTAATATGTGGAGAATATCATAGCACGAACTAGATAACAGCAGACCCTAGAAGATGTTTAGAAAGTAAGCATGACGTCGTTACTCGTAAGTTACAAGTCGTAACACCCTTGCTGTAGTCAAACCAGCATCACTCGCTCAGCGAGGAGGGAGTTTGCCAGATCGCGAGGACCACAATTCATCACGTCCTCTTTGCTTGAGGGCTGTAGTCCTTTAGGAGGTATGAGAGCACTCAAGAACACAGCAATAAGGATGATAGCCATGCCGATCGATTGTGTGGCTCTCGGAACTAAACCATCGATAAAGAAGTTCAACAACAACACAATTATAGGGTTAGCCGAACATATGACTTTCACCAAGCTGGTCATTGGATACGCCAACGCTTCGTTCATGAAGAAGATACCAGTCGACTGACACGACAACTCCTAACATGCTGCTACATCGTACCCTACCTGGGAGAGGCCCGCGACCATGGTAGTGACCAGAGCAAATCCAGTAACACGCAAAGTTGTTTGGCCTCTAGCGATCAAAACCATACATAGGGAGATCGCAACACAGGTCTGCGACAGTAGCAGAGCCGAAAAACCACTGCGTGTAGCGACGTTACCTGACAAAGGAGAGCTACTTTACAGCTGCGGCTCGATCTCACCGATAGAGTTGTATCTCATCAGCAGTGTCAATGCTGATATACCAATCATAGCCAATATCGCGAACAGTGGTCCGATGAAAGAGTGAGAGCCACTAGACGATGCATTGCCAGGAGCCAGCGCGACGTAGGTTCCGAAAGTTGAAATGGTCATTCCTGCGACCACCTGAAGAGAGCATAATCAGCGATAAGAGACCACCGAGGTAGCGTCACGCTACGAGGCTCTACTGGAATTACCATCATTAGAAGGATTGTGTGAACTCGATCGAGTCGTTCATGGAAGACAAAGTGGCCGTACAAACTCACAGTAACAACTGTTGAACTAACTATAGCAGCAACAGGACCTGAAGCGGGTGATAACGCCAGGTAACCGCTAGCGAACGTATTTAATGGTGGTCTCTAGAAGGCTCTGGGATGCCGTACCTTTGTCAGCTGGAGGGGACAGAGTGAAAGCTTGATTAACAAGAGTAGAGGACATCGCGAGGATGAATCCCCCAGAGAGAGCCAAAATCTTGGTCATCGTAGTGACAGGGCCACTGCGAAGCGACTTGCTCCAGATTAACTCCAAGCGGCCGCAGACAACCCCGTGAGAGACGTAACATGCTAGACCTGCAGTAAATCAAATTACGAAATAATTTCGTCGAAATTGGAGACGACCATTAGAAGTCCACAGAGGCGTTAGGAACCAGAGCTACAGTCTATGTGATAGACTCCTAGTGTTTCTCAGTTCACCTGGTAGGCCAGCGACTAGCCACATGATCACCAACATTTGCCACTGTGCTGTCCGCACATACTCAGGTTCAACTTGACGATTAATGAGGCCACCAGTGTAACTACGGTAGTCGATCATGAACAGACCCGACCGAGCCAAACGGTGGAAAACTCAGTTACAAACACAGTCTTGGGTAACAAGGGCCCGCGAGATCAATCAAGACCCCTAGGGCGAGGGAGAATACGAGATGACTATGGTTAGGCGATCCGAGACGTACCCGAGACAGTAGTTGAAAAGTCCGTAGCCCATCATGGCAATGATAGAAAATCCGATGCACTTAGGCAGGCACCGCTCTCGCTCAGACTTTTCGCCATGTGAGAGATGCATAGGGTGAATAACTAGTAGCTTGGGAGAGTTTCCAGAACGGAATGTCAGAGGACGGCTGACCTAGCGTTGTTGTGTCCTATCAGTAACCTTTGAGTTATTCTGTGACGGAATTTGCGTCTCCTGGTGACGCCCGACAAAATGGTGACGTCGGACGAGATGGTGACATCTGGTCAATGAAATGTGTGTGTCAGTTCAAGGTCCACTGCCGGCTTGCTTGGCCTTGATGCCGATGTGCTAGCCATTCGATGAGCTCTGGGTTGCGTTATTCATTTAGCACAAACATCGCCACGGCGAGCAGAAGGAGCAGACTATACCGTCTCACACCCTCTTCGCAGGATACACTCTTCATCACAGGGATGTGTCCACCGACCGAGACACTAGCACTGTCGCAGCGGACAACAGCGGAAGGACCCAGCTGGTCCACCATCAAACTTGTACTGTCAACCCCTTAGCGTTCAAAGGAATAACACACTATTCGTTGGAATCGTTCAGACTCTCAAGAGGTTGTGCGAGGATGGTCAGCTTTTGATGATGTAGATCGGCATCTTGCAGGGTACCAATACAGTTCTTCTGTGCGACTCCCATAGTGTTCCTTTTTCTAATTTACAAGTATCGACTGAGCTCATAGGAAGAAACAATACGATACCATAAACCAATACATACAGTGTACTCAATCAAAGAGGCTTGGCCCAAGGGCACCATCATCAGGTACACCCCGAATATGGGCGTCTAGGGCGAGGAGTGTATATGCATCCAATGCAGCATAGTTCTTCTGGCTCTCCGATAAAGGCCTGTCAGCCCATTCACTGCATTGCTCAGTTTTGTCTAGGTAAGCCCCTAGCTGACCAGCAACGTGCCTTTGGAGACTCCCGCGTTTGTCTACTTGGACGTCTATAACACCGCATTCCTTCAACTGCGGTATCCGTTCTAAGTCAGCAGAAATGCTGAAACCAAGAACCCTACGGACGCGACGAAGCGTTGAGAAGAGAGTCGACGACTGCCTGATCTCGGGCACCAACATGTCGATGAGATACACTGTGTCCTCCGAGGCGACTTGGAAAAGGGCTGCCCCCGGCCCAGAGCTCCACTCAACGTCAATGCCAATGGTGCGGTACTGTGATATATCCCTCACACAATCGTCAAACTCCATCTCAGAGGACACCCATTTGACAGGAACCTCCGATGATAACGTCACTAAGGGCATTTCTCCCCGAACGATTGGCTCCAAATGAGTTGGACTGTGATGGGATGCTATACGCAAATTCGCTCCTTTCACAGGGTTCCACAACTGTGCTTGATCTGGCCTCTCTTGGGCAGCCTTCATATGAGCATCGCTGTTACATTGTTGACATAACAGTCTGAGCCCAGCAATGTAAGCTGTGTCTTCACCTCTAGCCGCAACATAACGTTCCACTGCTTTCTCAATAGAGACCTTGCTGGGTTCAACATCAAAACACCGACATACTTTTTGAATGACCATCGGAGAGACAGAGTCATCATCCAGACACTTGTTGATAGTGACTAGAAGGCTTCGTCCTGTAGTGCATCGCCATCCGTGTTTCCTCAGACCCTCGACAGCCTCTAGGATAGCATGGACCTCCTCCTGACCCAAATCGTTCACTTCCAAGCACAGTTTCAGCACGATATCGCTCACAGCTTGAGAACCCTCCTCGCACATCAACTCGTTGAGGTCGAACATTATCGCTGTACGCAGTCTCTGCGACTGAGCCCGACCAAGACCGCGACCAGATTTCTTCGGGGGGTGTCGAGCAATACACGCAGTACGCCAGGCACTAATCGAGCAAATCCACTGTTGGATGTCCTTGCGGTCGATCAAGTCGATCAGAGGGTCTTCAGGCTTCTTCAGCTTTGGCGGGGCCTTGGGTTGATCACACATGCGAACATCCTGTAGGTCAATGCCCTTCACTGCCTCGAATATAGAGTCTACTCTACCACTCTTCCGCAAGATCTCATACAGGGACTCCTGGAATGCGGCACAGCTCCTCGTCTCAACATGACAACAGTCTTCTGACTCGGACGACGATACGTCCCTTTCGACCACCCATTTTGTAGGCAAGATGAAACCACGGCTGACTTCAACATATCTACCCTCATTATCATCATCAGGCATACATACTGCTACCATCACAGGGCGCTTGGAGCTCGCCTCAGTGAAGGCATGAATTGACTTGATTATTCCCTCCAGACCGACCAAAGGGACGGGTTCAATGCCGATAGTCTCATCTCCCACCAACTCAGTGCCATCATCGGAGCCAACGCTAGGGGACATCCAGTACCGTTTGTGGGTGATCATAGCAAACTTGGTATTGTCGCCATAGTAGTTGAGAATGTCCCCGAGGACCTCTTCAGAGTCCTGTTGAACCCACCAGCCCTTGGGATGGTCCTGGCCCAGTAACTCGTACTTGGGGGTCTTGGACCGCGATAAGTTCCGGAAAACTTTCCAAGAGTAAAAGACACACCCTCGAAGGAGCCACATGTGCTCCACATCACCACCACACTTCTCGTCCAACCACTGCTTGACAATGGGATGCTCAGCAATCGACAGCTTTCGACGGGTCTCTACGATTCGCCATGCTAGACTCTCGTACAGGAAAGGGCCGCTGAAGCGAGTGGCCAAGACGTCGGTCTCCTTAGGGGACATGGTCACGCTGAAGTGAATAGAAGCCTCCAGGTGAAATCGCTCAGGGATGTTGTCATCATCATAGGAAGTCTTGTTGCGCACTACTAAGAATTTCAAGCTTGTGAGTTCACCATGATTCTCATCGCTGAGGACCCCCTGTCGACACCAGACGTTCTTAGCGTTGACCACAGGGTTGTGTTCCAGCAAGTACTGCAGTAGACAGGTAAAATAGTGACCGAGTCTGTGTGACGTTTTCTGCGACTGTATATATTCCCTCAGCTCTTCAGGGTCATCATCAAGCATCGCAAACCAATCTTGAGACCTTCGAACGACAAAGTCCAACTGAGAGGCTCCCCAAGTGGGGACGTTAGTGGCCCTCTTGGAGCCCTCAGAGAGCAGATGATGCGAACTGCATACCCAGTGGAGGTCTCGAACCAGCTTATGGCGGTATGAAGTTATGGGCCGCAGCGATTCACCATTCGAGGAGGTCTCCGTTGAGGACATCGTCGAGGAATCAGATGAGTCGTCGGGCATATCACAGAAACAACAGACAGTATTTCTGAAATCCTTATTCTGCCAAAAAGTTTTAGTTGATATTTTCATCATTTTTCCCGGTAAATTACCGGAAAATAATGAAAAATAAACCCAGAGACAGTGTGAGACTATGCTCATGCACATGGTCAACTATACGTGTCGATGACAATATGCAAAATTTGAGAAAATTTCGGGAGACTGCTGTTGATTTCTGAACACTCCTACTCAAATTTGTATATAAACCCCTTTAATTAGTGAGGAAACTCCTGAGCTCAGCTGAGGGAAGCGGACATATATTCCTCCAACACTGTATAGGAAACTCCTGAGCTCAGCTGAGGGAAGCGGACATATATTCCTCCAACACTGTATAGGAAACTCCTGAGCTCAGCTGAGGAAAGCGAACATATATTCGATCAACACTGCCCAGAGACAAGACGAAGGGTGAAAACAACTGCTTAACATCATCGTCAGAAACACTCTGAAGAATCTCATCAATGCTTTCGACGATTAGGCCTTGTTCGATCGATAATCTCCACCCTATCTCGAGGGACACCAACAGCCTCGACCAGGAACTGCATCACAGACTGTGCTACATTGCCTTGGACCTGACCAAGCACTCCTTCTTTGCATACCATCCCCTGGCCAACTCACCATCACAGTGTTAGGACCAAGAACAGGGTCGTCTCGAACTGCGGCACTCGAAGCGTTGTGCTTAGCCAATGCCTTAGCAAACTCGGACAGTTTCAGGTGGTACTTATCAACTCCCCCTATGAGGGTTAACGTCTAAAGAAACAACATCGCTCTTCAACAGTGGTGGAGGAATATATGTTCTCTTTCCTCAGCTGAGATCAGGAGTTTCCTCACTAATCAGAGGAGTTTATAAAAGTGTGCGAAAACTAACAATAATGTTCAAACATTTCCTCAGAACTTCCACATTGTCACCAACAAATGTACTTCAACAAGTGCATATTTTCCCCCACAGAATATACAAGTTTCCACACGAATTCAAATGTTCAGAAACCAACAACGGTGAAAAATTCTTCACAGTTTTGATATTGTCACCAATACATGCAGCTGACCAAGTGCACATTTTCCCGACATATATCTTCACCTTGTTGCCCGACACCTTATCAGTGACCCTGATAGTGATCCTGGGCGCTGGCCCATATTTCAATAGGTCGATAACATCAGCTGATGAGAGCTCATCCCCTGAGAGCAACGAGTAGACCCAACAGGACCAGTCCAGACCGGCCCTCCCCCCTCACCCTCCGATGGTATGATTGCAGTGTAGAGCTCCAGGCCTTTACTCTCGAATGCTTTACCAATTTCTGCCTTGGAAAGCATCGTATCAGGCTGAATTCTAAGCCGCGGATTGACGGCGACTAAAAGTGCCCTTCTACTGTTTACTTCTTTCCTCCTTTACTGAGGGCGCTCGCAATGAGATTATCAACACATATGCTCGATCGGTTTCCCGAGGCACCGACAACCTCCTCATGGGAACTCTCTAGACCCTTTATGTATCTAAGACGCTCTACATGTGACGAATTTTATTACTTTTTTGACATTTTTTTGTGATAAAGTGTCCAGAACGGAAAAAAGGAACATGTCCCCTGGTTTCGAAAGTGGATTCGGAAACTTACTTCTGGAAATAGAATCTGCATTGCTTGGCATCTAGGAAGTCGTGCTTGCCCAGAACCCTCCCCATAGAGGCCTGGAAACTGCCACATCTGGTGAGTTCAGTTGAAACGCTCCTACCTCTAGAACGGGTTTCCACACTTGATGCGGTTTGTACATGCTAATAACTCTTACTCGTAGGTCTGACTCGATCGAGGACTTCAATGCTAATTCAAAGAGCTCTTGATAAAAACGACTCCACACTACTACTTCTACCTTCCACTGAAGTGGCCGGCTTAGTTCGAGGAGCTGACTTAGCCGTTTTCGCTGTAATGGCGTGTGTTTGGAGCTCCTCCTTGCCTTGACTGATGCTTGTAATAATAACATCACCTGCTCAGGAAAAAGCGCTACCTTTCCTTAGCTGAGCTCGGGAGTTTCCTCACTCGTTATTCAGGTTCACACGCGAATGCGGATAGAAGTGTACGAGAACGATTAAGAATTTCTCAGCATTTTTCCAAAAATTTTCAAAAAGTCACCAACACACGTAGTTGACCATAATTATATCCCCCACCTCTCCTGTCCTTCATTTTGAGTATCCCCTCCTTTTCCAGCTCCTTCAAGAGCTTACCAACTTTCCGCCAACTCGTCCTCTTGATATCCACCCGAATCTGCGACTCGTCTTTAAGCTCAGGCCCGAGCTCTTCCAACCTAGAACAGCATCCTTGCCCCCCAGAATGACCAGGCGGGATTCCCTGGTCAGTGTTGGAGGAATATATGTTCGCCCTCCTCAGCTAAGCTCAGGAATTTCCCAAATTTCCTCAGAATTTTTGTATTGTAGTTGATTATGTGCATATTTTCGCAAACTGTCCGTGGACACTACCGTGAGATGAGCTCCGGGCGCTTCCGTAGATTCGCACAAGATTTCTGCGCATCAGAATAGAGAACAGCTGCCTGTATAGGTAGCGAAGTCTTATCAGCGTTGGCTAACACTTCAATAACGGCGTATCTTGAGGATGCTCCAGTAAGATACAGAATAGGCCCAACATGCGTACACGAGCTCACCTAACCAACTCGTCGTATTGTGCCAGACTCATTGGCTCGCTCTCCGTCATCACAATTTCGGGTGTTTGCTGACACTCACTCGGTGCCTAGCATACGAGTAACCAACATAGTGGTATCGCCATATCACAAAGCCCACCTCAGGAGAGGTAGTTTCTGCCTCCTCTCCTCCCAGATTATTCTCTACTGGCGGCTGGCCCTCAGCAGGAGGAGGCATCAAGCGCCCTTTAGGGCCCATTTGGAAGATTTGGTCACCAACACTGTGGATGACCTAAGGCAACAACTTGATAGGGAAAGTCTTACTCTCGAGACTAAGACAGAAGTATTCAAGTTTTCCCCCTCATCACCTCAACAGCCTTGCCGACTACTCCCATAGGAGCACTCTCAGCCGCATTCAACTGAGTGCTGCTCAACACTGATCGCCCTATAGGAAGCACTGGTGTACTATTGATGAAAACTACGTCCTTACCGATAGCCACGTAAGGGCCATTATCATCAACTCTAACAGCACATACCACACCAGCATCGAAAGGCTCTTGGCTTTCCACCCTATTCTAAGCACACTCACATGGTGATCATCATTACGTTGCGACTATACTACCACTCCAGGTAGCATTAGGTCAGCTCCTCTTGCTAGAAACCGCACCACATTTTCTGATATCTGAATACACTCTTGTCAAGCACTTCCCTATACACAGCGTTCTCCCTACTATATAGCGGACTGTTGTCAATCCCTGTGTACGATTGAGCCCGAATACTGTAGGGTATAGCAAGGTCGAGCCATGCAGTTTGAACAGGACGGGGATGTTGCCCTCAACGATATAGATAGTGGTCTTGCTTTCCAAGGAGAGCTCCGAGACCGGCCCAGTCCCCAACAGGGAAGAGGTAGATGCCTCTGGGTACTGCCCAAGGATCTCCGCGATAAGCTGAGCAGGACAACACGATTAGTCCACAAGATACTCCACCCCTGCGCACTATGAAGATTTCCGCTACCCTAGTAGCACCTTCTTTTTATCTTTTCCCCCGAGCCTCGTTTCTCTCGTATGTCCCAAGGGCTTGCGAAACATTGGGAATCAGTGAAACAAATATAAAACTACAATTCACTCAACTATGCTGAAAGCCTTCTTCGACGAAACGACATTCCATCCTTTGGTGCACCTATCAAGAGTTACCAATGGTGTGGTATAACTTCTTGAACCCGGTTTCCTCGTGTAGCGATGCACACCCTACTCACCACTTGAAAACGCAACAAGTATAAAATCAAAACGCAGACCACCATGGCAAGTGAAAGATAAAATAAAATATCAGAGACACCATGACCACCTCGTTCCAGCGGAGGCAAATCCAGGTACCTCCAAGCTTCTAATGATGGAGGTGCTCACTATGAATAATGCCTGGATTCCTATATCTCGAACCGGTCAACTATTGGTCAACTATAGACTTACTCATCCCGATGGCATCGCTTCGAGCTGGGGGGAGGAGAGCGATGCCCGAAGGGGAACCATCATGCCGAGGATTTGGGAATGGCGCGGTATGAGTACACCATCAATGGCCGATCTAACATAGTGGAAACGCCAAACCGCTGATACACTTTTTACTCCCATCGTGAGGGCGCGGCACTCGCTGAGGAACTCTCTGAATATAAAGTGACCATGTACACTGACGATTGTTACTGTTCAACAGAGAAGGGAACTCCCTGGACTGAACACGAACTTCATCAGAGGAGATAAGGAGATGCCTGTCACCGTCATCGGACGGTGAAGGGAATACGAGGATCTTCCTCATCAACCACATAGACATTCCCAAGCAAAGCCCTTTTATCAGATGTATTCAACAGACTTATCGCTATTAAACGCTAGCATGTTTCACAACTTACCGAGCGGATAAACACCTAGCGAATCGCTAGTAGCGATAAACAACGGTTCAAAATGAGAAATGTAATAAGGAAATTCCGAGTGAACTGATAATTACAAAACGCTTTTATGAAGACTTCCATTTTGAACGGTATTCATTGAATCAGGAAAACTACTGCTACGAAAGATTCCCCTCACTTTCCACGTGATGGTAAGCATCTTCAATGCAGGGCCGATAGCATAAGAGCCACCCTAGATAGCGGGAACGACTCTACGAGAAATGAGGACCTCGCTGAGCAAATCGCTAGTAGGCGATAAGACGATTAGTGACGCCGATAAAAAACATCGCGATAAAGGAGTACAAAACAAACATCCCAGTGGTGATTTTCACTCCTCTTGAGCGGCTCAAGTTGAGCCTACTTTAAAGAAGAGCTTCCTAAGGTTTGAGAACCTCTTAAAAGAAGGGACTCAAAAACCTCAACAGATTTCATAATTTCGGATTTCTTTTAGGAGCATTTCTTGAACCTCAACAAAGCTCCTAGCAGTTTTTGAGGGCTCATTTTGATTTACGTACCCAGGATTCGGACCCACGACCTACACCGTGTAGGCTACACGGCGCGGCTTATTGAAACTTCCAATTTGAAACATCCGTCTACGAGTGTTTCGTCAATGAGCGTATTTGTACACCTAAACTCATCCACGTCACTTTCGTCCAGCTCTATTCGTTCATCTCTATTTCATCTATGATCTTCTCGGTCAATTCTTTCCTTCCACGCCGTTCCATCCATTCATGCTCTCATAACGATCGTTTCCTCCAAAACACCTCATCCATTACTTTTCGTACACTTGCGATTTATTTCATCCATCCGTGAATCGTACCCACGAGCCTCGGCGAGAAGCCACCAAATCACATGCGTGTCCACGACGAAACGCATGCCACGAAATTCGTCGCATTAATATTTGGCTTGAATCACCAATACAATAATATCACCAACTTTCACGTCTCGATCAAAGCGACGAGCTCTAAGGAGCGTATTTTTTTCTTAGGCAAATTCACCATGAACCATGAAGTTTGAATCATTTCCAAGAGAAAACTCAGTGGTTCTGTTGTGTTGCCTAAGCCTTAGGCCCTAAGGAATCTGCACGGTTCGCGGGGGTGATTATTTCGCTCGCCATGATATATCAGTAACCGTTCCGTATATCCTGTTAAAGTTTCAGCTCAAAACTCTCATTCGTTAACGAGAAACACCGATTTTTTGAATTTGCCTAAGAAAAAAATACGCTCCTTAACACTGCACTCTGTCAGCTGTGGTCTATTTTGTGCGAGCTTGTTCTATCATTCTGGAGGTTTTCCATCCAGAATGGGAAACCTCCCATCAGGTCGTTATAGTCGGGTTATTAATAGGCGTATCGCTTCTGATCGGCACGGTTTTTTTCACAACGTTCCCAGTGTATACGAAAGCATAATATAACTAGCGATAAACAACGGCTTGAGATGGGCGATGATAATTAGGGGAAGATTTTTTGAGTAAACCGACAATTACACAACGGCTTTAGGAGAACTTCCGAACGAACTGATACTCGAAGTGTCAAGAAACTACTGCAACAAGGGGACTCCACTTCTCATATGATAGTAATAGCATGAGAGTCATTCTAGATAATGAAAGCACTGAAATAGCGAGAAATGAAAACTTCGCTGACCAAGTCGCTAGTACGCGATAGGATAATTAGTGGCACTGAAGTCTTCAGTCTTCAGTCTGAAGATAACCATCGCGATGAAATAATACACAACAAATATCCCATTGGTGGCTTTCACTCCTCGTGAGAAGAGCGGTTATTATGAGGGACTATTAAGAAGACTCCACTAGTGAGCTAATCAGAGTGAGAGTCGCAATACTAACATCCCGTTGATCAGTCGATCAGCACCTCGAACTAATCACACAAAGCATAGCTTTGCAACATCCAACATCAAAAGCATAACAACAACATCATGCGACATGTACGCGACAGTAGTATCAGCAGTGTTGACCCCATGAGCATCAACGGCCTGCACGACACTGTGGTACAATCTTGAACAAGTTTGCCATCACCAAGCATATATCCTTGTAGGCGTGAGCGTTCCATTGGTAGCGTAGTTGCCTCCATATGAGTTTCGCTCCGTGAGAGCATATATTCTCCTCATTCACCGTCGGCTCTACTCCATAGAAGGCATACACTCCCATGGGGTCCGGAATGTTCGAGGCGAATTGGTGTAGTACTCCGTTGACTTCACAGCCAGTGGCGATCCGGTTCTCACTGAGAGAAAACGTTGAGAGATCCACGACAAACCGCGTGGTTGCTTACAAATAATATTTGATGTTGTCACAATGAACAATCTTCGTAAAAGTCTCATTCTTGGCCTGGAAGGTTAACAGAAAACTACCTTCCTGGTTGACCACAAAGCAAGTGTCCGTTGAAGCGTCGTATGGGAAAACTTTGACGTTAGGGGGTAGCGGTGGAAGAGAACCAGCCTGGAGAGGTGCAAAGTCAACCACGCCCTCTCCTTGAGCCAAGAGCCGCAAGGCTGGCGTCAGTGGAAGTAGCAGCATGAATATTGAGAGCGTCAAGGACATAGTGACCAAGAATTGGAATGTGCCTATACATCACTATTAAGTCAGCGAAAATTGGGATTATTGTATGGTTCAGATGGAGGGAGGTATAATCCTTACCTACGAAAGTAAGCCCTTAGATGAACGAGTGGATAAGATTCCCGCTTCTACATCAGAATCGCGGAAGGATGTACTTCAAAACTTCGAAACATCTCGTTACACGTGGAAATTGGACTTCAAGGCGCGCGCGTAATTTTGTGGCGCGTGATTGTATTCTTTTGGCTAGGCACTGCTTAGCAAATGCATCTTCATGCTGTGCGCACCCTATTACGTCAGCCTCACATCGGGAGTAGTAGCACGGGGGATTGCCGCCCGGCTGTGGCGGTACTTCTGTGCTGAACCAGCAACAGCAGCAATGGAACACTCCGAGCGCCTAGGTAGCTGGACCCCTTCTTATTGGATGACCTTTCGGGATCGCTGGCGAAGTCGTTACTGCTCAACTCGCTCAGATGCCGTCACGGTGGAGCGCTCTCCAGTAACTATCAACACCGACCAAGACGTACGAGCCACTTTCGGAAGTGTATCCACATTCTATGATCTCGGGTCGACCCCCCAGGGCAACTGGGAAGGTACTGTCTAAATGGGCACAGTACTTCCGAGAGGCATCTGTAGGGTCGGACGGGACGCCTCTATCAGCGCATTTAGCTGCCGGTCGGGGCTTCAGGATACCCGATGAGGACCTCACTGCTCTGGTGGAAAAGGTAAGGGCTACTGGGCTGTACAGGGTGATCGAAACCAAGGGCCCAGCCCTCGAAATTTCTCAGCCTAGGTGAATAGGTGCGTGAATTTTTACTAGGCCTAGGCCTAGGTGAATTTTTTCTCGAGCTCTCGAAGAGCTCTTTCCAATGGACATATCGTCGTGGCTTGTCGAGCTGGAATTAATTCAACTTCAAAATGGCGCCTGAGTTTGTCCGTATGGGAAAATATATAGTCAACCACGTGTTTCGGTAACAATATTTCTGAGGAAATTTAAAATTTCAAACTTTGGGAAATGCGCATTGGTTTCTGTGCACTTTTACCCGAATTCCTGCGTAATTTCCTATAATGATTAAGGGAAACAAACATACATTTCAACTTGGAAGTTTGTCTGATATTCTCTTGCGCTGAGAAATTTCGAGGGGCGGGCCCTTCGTTTCGGATTACCTAGTAGATGGAGAGCCCTTGGGTAGGTGATATCATCCCATTCGACGGAGCGTGAGCGGCACATGTCTTTGGGTCATTGCTTGGGCGCGGCTATTGAATCTGATAGGGAGGGAAGTATCACGAGGATTTTCAGCACACTAGGGTGAGTGTAATTCTCATAGCACAGTGTTATAACCCACAGATCCACTCCGCCCCGTCACCCTACGCTCGCCTCTCTGTTGCTGGTCTACCTTCTGACCCGTTCCTCACCTCTAGAGTACAAGGGACTCCTAGAGGCATCAGCTGCTTGTGCTGGTGACAGGGAGGATGAGCTCACTACTGTTGATGCATATCGGATTCGGTAGTATATCTGAACTTGTTTGGTCCTACCCTGAGGTTGGTCTATAGCCTGGCAACATTAGTATCACCTTTGGCTACTGAGCTTCTGGATGACACTGACAATGCTCATTCCATGAGTCTGTCTTTTGTCAATTTCATCAACCATATTGTGCGCGGTAGTGCTCAGGCAAGTCGAGAGGCAGCAAAGAGAGAAAGGATAGAAGGTGGTTGGCGAGAGTAGGTGGTGATTGTGGTGCTTCGCTCCGCTAAGTGATGGTGGATTTTTAGTATTTATGACATTTCTGAGCTCATCGGGAAGCCCCAGTTGTATCCCCCTGATGCCAGTGAGAATGCTCAGTGGGGATTCTATACGGGAACAGCACCGAGTAGTGAGCAATTCGTATTCTGAATTTTATGGCGCGCGACAATTCAGATCGCGAGTTCACGGATGTTGGTTCGTTGTTTTTCCCTGTGGTCGATCCGATCGAGAAAGTAGTCTATGAGGCCAATGACGGCTTCCATTATGTGAATGATAAGGTGATGCTCTTGGTTATGTTCTCGGTGATGGAGTCACTGTTAGACTGAGTCTCGGTGGGTCCACCGACTCCGACATAAAGTGGCTGAGAAGAATGGGTACACTGTAAAGATGTCACCTCTCGCTGACTGGCGCTTAAGGCCTGGGATAAGAGAAGAAAAAGAGGAGCCCTGATATGGCACGTGTGCATGTGTGGTTGTTTTTGCCCGGTTTCTGGAAGGGATACCGGCGTTGAGTTTACCACAGTGGTTAGCTAGGCGTCGAGGATCCAGCACTGGATGCACCCGAGCGTAGACTTGAGTCATTCGAGTAGGAGACGAGACAGTGGTATTTCCGTGGCCATTCAGACTCCAGTGCTCAATACCTTCTGTGAGATGCACGAGGAAGAGGCCGCCTGATGAGATGATATTCATAGAAGTTCTTCCGACAATTGATGGTTCTAATTCGTCGAAAACAACTACGCAATGGAGATAATACACTTCATAAGGTTCTCACGAATAGTCCTCTTAATTGTCCCTCAACTTCGCTCGCTCGTTTGTTCGCCCTTAACACTCTATCATACTGCTGTAGCATGTCTGTTGTTCAATAACATACAGTCATTTAGTTTGTCCGCTCAACTCACAGTTGTCCACTTTGTAAGCAGAGATGCTGTCCTACCAAGTCACTACTATCGATCATCCGGGCGCAGCGAAATATGCTGTGTTTCTTGCAACTTTCGTGCAAATATAGCATTGAGCAAAGATCAGTCCTCTCCATCCCCTTGTACGACTTTTTAGCCCCCTACAGTAACACTACTATGCTCTCTAAGCTCACGCCTAGCATCGCCTTGGCCCGTCCTTCGGCTATGAGGCTCCTCTCAACGAGTGCGATTCGGTTCGCTAAGACTACTGGAGATATCGTTGGTATCGATTTGGGAACTACCAACTCCTGTGTAGCAGTGATGGAGGGTTCTCAAGCTCGTGTGATCGAGAACTCTGAGGGTGAGCACATGGAAATTATAGAGTTGGGCTGATCCCGCTTGTTTTAGGAATGCGTACAACTCCATCAGTAGTTGCCTTCACCAAGGACGGCGAGAGGCTAGTTGGCATGCCCGCTAAACGTCAGGCCGTTACCAACCCCGAGAATACCTTGTTCGCCACCAAGCGTCTCATTGGCCGACGGTGAGTGTCTACTGTGTGTGTGTCGTGGACTCTGGCATCAACTTGTGGTGAAGGTACAACGATCCTGAGACTCAGAAGGATAAGCAGCAAATGCCCTATAAGATTGTTGCTAGCACGAGCGGCGATGCGTGGCTCGAGGCTAACAACGAGAAGTAGGATATACCCACCCATGGGAGAGGTTTTCCGGAATGGTCTTTGTTGATATTGCTCAGGTTCTCTCCTTCCCAAATTGGTGCTTTCGTTCTGATGAAGATGAAGGAGACTGCGGACTCTTTCCTCGGCCGCGACGTTAAGCAAGCTGTTATCACCGTCCCTGCGTATTTCAATGATGCCCAGAGGCAGGCCACCAAGGATGCCGGCAAAATTGCTGGTCTTGATGTGAGGATTCTCTCCTCGTTCATCCGTTCGTGTGGAGTGTCTCCTGTCGACAGGTCCTTCGTATCATCAACGAGCCCACTGCTGCTGCCCTTGCTTATGGCTGTGATAAGAATGAAGGTCAGACCATCGCAGTCTATGATCTCGGTGGAGGTAAGCTTAGCCACTGCGTCTATTGGGGTGGAATTATGTGGTAATTAGGCACCTTCGATATCTCCATTCTGGAGATCTCTGGTGGTGTATTTGAGGTGAAGGCCACCAACGGTGATACTTCTTTGGGTGGCGAGGATTTCGATAGGGTCATCCTCAAGCACTTGATCGCTGAGTTCAAGAAGCAGCAGGGCATCGATCTCGGGCAGGACCGTATGGCCCTGCAGAGGCTGAAGGAGGCCGCTGAGACTGCCAAGATTGAGCTCTCCAGCAAGGTTCAGACTGAGATCAACTTGCCCTTCATCACAGCTGATGCCTCGGGCCCTAAGCATCTGCAGATGACATTGAGCCGCGCTCAGTTGGAGGGTCTTACTGCTGATCTCCTCAACAAGACCAAGGCCCCTTGTGAGGCCTGCCTTAGAGATGCTGGTCTTAAGAAGGACGAGCTCAGTGAAGTCATCCTTGTTGGTGGTATGACTCGTATGCCTGCGGTGTCTGAGGTAGCATACTATTACTAGTGTGCTCTTGTAGATTGGGATTGGTTTTAGGTAGTGAAGAAGCTGTACGGTAAGGAGCCTCATAAGGGTGTTAATCCGGATGAGGCTGTGGCCATGGGTGCTGCCATTCAAGCTGGTGTTCTCAAGGGAGATGTGAAGGACATCCTTCTATTGGATGTTACCCCTCTGTCTCTTGGTGAGCCTTCGTAGATGCTGGAGTGGTGAGTTAGGAGTGTTGCAGGTATTGAGACCCTTGGAGGTGTGTTCACTCGTTTGATCAACCGTAACACGACCATCCCTGCCAAGAAGTCTCAGGTCTTCTCTACCGCCACTGATAACCAGACTCAGGTGAGTCCATCGCTATTGTTACCCTTGGATAAAAGACCTCACTTTTTCCTCCTGTTAGGTCGGTATCAAGGTTTTCCAGGGCGAGCGAGAAATGGCTGCTGACAACAAGCTCCTTGGTCAGTTCGATTTGGTTGGAATTCCCCCTGCTCCTCGTGGTGTAGGTGGTTCTCTATCAGGTTGAGTTTTCGATCGATTTGTCGTTAGGTGCCTCAAATCGAAGTTACTTTCGATATTGATGCCAATGGTATTGTCAATGTGTCCGCTATGGACAAGTCCACCGGCAAGAAACAGAATATCACCATTCAGTCCTCTGGTGGTCTCTCTGATGCTGATATCGACAAGATGGTAGACTGTGTGTTGACGTAGGTGTTTGTTTCGGACGGTTGTCATCAGGTTAACGAGGCTGAGAGCATGAAGGAGCAAGATGAGAAGCGCAAGCAGGCCGTTGGTGCTAAAAATGACGCCGAGACTCTCGTCTACTCTGTGGAGAGGCAACTCAGTGAGCTGAAGGACAAGATGAGCGATGCTGATGCCGAGGATTTGAAGCAAAAGATCGCGGCTGTGAGGTCCACTCTGACTACGGATGATGTTGATGAGATCAAGAACAAGACTAAGGAGCTGCAGGATGCCTCCTGGAAGGTACATTGTGGTCATTTTTATGTACAGCTTGAATGAGTGATTTCTCTTTAGGTCTCTTCCCAAGCGTATCAGCAGGGCTCTAACGAACAGCAGCAAGAGGAACAGAAGACGGAGAGTGCCGAGGAGGAGAAGAAGAATTAACTGTCGTGAAGTTGGCTACTAGCTGTGCAGTTGGTGCTATTCCAAGAAGTATATATCGTTTCCGTCGATTCATTGCCACCGGTTGTGGGGTTGCTGCTGAATGATCATTGTGAGGGACCATTAGACACCCATGCCTTTGTTACTATCTCCATCACTACTTTTACTAAATACTACTAATGATGATAACGACGAAGGATTGAGTTTCGGAAGCTCACTGATCATGTTGAGTAAAATATCACTTGAGAATTGGGCGACGTGTCTGTGACAGTTCATGGAGGTAATTGCTCTTGGCTCAATAACTCACTGTCATTGTTATAACCAGTCCTCTTTGCATTGAAGGGTCTACTTTAGTTCGCTGGTGATTTCTGTTTGTGCGCTATATCGTTGTAGCTGGGTGGGGTCAACCATGAGGTAGACGTCCTCTAGCTTTGCCGCCCACGGCTTCTAATGGTTCTGATGAGAAGCGATCAAATTATTCGCAGATAGTTTTCGATCTGCTTAGTAAACAACTGAGTGGTCTCTGCGTATGCTCGCTTGTGGATAATTGGAACTATCTATCCTCAATAGGCGCACAAACCAGCCCAACCAAGATAAACTTCATCGTTAACTGGATCGCATTACTCTGAACTGATCAGGTCAGCTGTCTATACTCATGAGATGAGTTGTGTTAGTACCACGCATCTCAGCAGCATAGAGAATTGGTTCAACAGAGAATCGTGAATAGACCAGCATGGATATTATCAACACAAAAACTGAGTGGAAGTTAACCGGGAATCAACAGTCCGACAATTTGGTACCCGCAGTGACAAAATGTAGAGAACTCCGGTGAAGATTGGAGTAACACATACTCCGACAAGAGAAAGTGTATAGAAAATCGTTGAACAGTATGCGTGTACCTTGGCTCCAAACTTGTGTGACAACACTCGGAAAGTGTCCGTTAGAGTCTTTACGGGCATGCGTACACATGGAGCGAGAGAAGTGATTAGTGATTTTCTCAACGTAAGAATCTTGTCATTACCATCGACGCGTATTTCATCAATTGATCGAGTCGAGTTAGCGCGTTTCAGTGGCGTCTCACGGTTACACATTAAGGCGGGCGAGATATAAAGATTCTCCGAGAGAAAAGCTTACGAATCTCATATTACGTGTGAGAGCGACCATCTGTGAGTGTGTGCTCATCATAGGTGTGCGCTTGGAGGGACAGAGGGTGAAGATTGAGGGGTAGATCGAGCGCGTGCAATCGGAGTAATGTGTGCCCATGATTGGGGTCCAGAACATATTGGTCTCTAGCAACACGAAGAGCTGGATGAACAACTGCAGTATACGCGTCATACTCGAGAGAATGAGAAGAGAGGCAGCAACAGTTCGTTGCCGTCCACGGTGTTGATATGACCAACACGGATCAGTATCGTCATCACTGTGGTACAAGCCCATCATCATACCGTCCCAACCAGGGATACCGGGCTGCGTACATGACCGTTTCCAAGTATACCCATCGCAACGAGTTGTCAATCTAAGAACCCCGTGGCCAGAACCTTGGGAGGGAGGGCTAGTTTCTCAATGTTCTCACTAGAGTTGCTGCCGACATCGGTAGTCGCGTCGTTCTATCACCTCATGGACTTGACATACGGCATCCGAGAAGGATCACAAGTACACATCGTCAACTACCAGGCCGAGGCGCTGCTGCTAATCATCACTGAAGCGCCAATGGGCCGCCAAGGCCTTCGTCTCCCTCAGCACTCGGCTTTCATTGAAACTGTGACCAGCAACACAAATACTCTTTCCGATCAGATGGCAAATGTATAGTGGGAATGCTACAACTGAGAACTACTCATTGCTACTGCCCTCAATGAGGGGCGACTGCGGAGGCATTGGTATCAGATTTTGTAATCATACATACCGTTGCCATATCGTCTGGATTGCACCTCTTGTAGTTATCAGTACCAATTAACCTAAACACACATCGTCATTATTATGCGCGGAATGTGGTCTCTCGACTACTTCTCAGCGAGTGGCCCAGGTGGAATCATGAAGGCGGCGTAGTGATCGCCGTCACGTTCGAGCTTGGCTACGCCTGATCGATTCCTCCCATTGAAATAGGCGATTTGGGCGTTCAGCTCGGCTTGATCTGAGAGAAGAGTGAGACTAGTGTGGGTGATGATCGTCAGTCGTTTGTGTGAGTGTAGTTGCGCGTAGTGCTGTTATTGCCTACCAGCTGCGGAGTCGGCCTTCATGAGCAACAGAGCTGAGCTTTCCGTGTGATTCTGCCGCTGATGCAATACCTACCCATAACGTATTGATCTCGAGAGTTACTCATGAGAAAGTGATAGCGGATCATCAAGTGCTTCAATGTCCAAGAACGCTCTAAAAACTATACTCGTCTTCACTACACTACTAAACATCATCGAGGGGTGATACTTTTACTGGCTATACTACACACACTTGACACGATGATAAAAAGTTCAGCGGAAATGACTCGGGTGACTCCTCCTCTTCCTTGGCGTACCTCAGTGTCAGGAACGCGAAGTTTCAAGTTGAGCTCGTTGCCGAGTTGTGCGACCAGAGCAGTGAGCAGCGAATTGACTGGCAGAGTTGCGAAGAGGTTCACCTTTGCCTTGTTGACCCCCGATCGTTGGACATAACCCGTCCACACCTTATGATCGTATATCGGTTCATTTTGGGCGGACACCCCCGATAGAAGACTGGCCAAAGCACTGTGACTTGATGTAGTCGAGGTGAGGCCACCAGGCTTTGTGGCCGTGGCTGCGACAACTGCAGCAGCCGCGGACGCGCTCGCTTTACTGATACGCTCTTCTTGGCGTTTGAGGAATAGTCCCCGCAACCCTTCAAGAATTGCCTTCAAACGCTCAACACAAGCATCGCGTTTAGCCAACTGATCCGGCGACAAAGTAGAAGACGAAGTAGCAGCAGCAGCATCAGGAGGAGGAGGAGCAGTGGACGACGCCGATTGGAGTTTCGTGATGATCTTCACCACCGACTTCTGTAGATCAGCCAGGCCATTTTCATTCAGCTGTGATGCCACTTGAAGGAGCATCTCAACAACTGAATATACAAGAATTATGACCACCCCCACAGCGGAAGAGGATACCTTTGGGGTCCTGTAGGAGCTCTCCAGCATTCTCGCTTGAAAGTAGCCTCGTGAGGACATTCTTACGCAGTTCGGTATCACTCTGACCGTTTGAGGGAGAACCTAAAGAAGAGTCAATAACAGTACTGATGGACTAACGATCGGCCTTTACCTGGAGAAGGGATGGTGGGAGTGGCGGCGGCCTTAGCGATGGGCCCCACGGCCTGCTTGGCAAGCAGGGCAGTCAGAGCACCACCACCCAAGGGCTTCTCTTGGACCTTCTCCCGGACCGTCGGACTACTTTGAGGGGACGTTTTGGTAGGAGCCTTGGCGGCAGCAGCAGCATTCTTAGCCTGGAAGAGCTTGCGGAGGGCGTTGACGAAAATGGTACTGCCAGGCTGCTGACCATCGGAGTTCATAGACGCACTGCGAGCCTTCTTTGTGGACGGCTCGCCCTGCTGATCCACGTCCTGCTGTGTCTTGTCGTCGCCACTCGGGATAGGCTCATCACCCTGGTCTGTAGATCCCTCCTGATGACCAGGCTCTTGCCAGGGTCCACGACCATCATCCCAGCTCTTATGACCATCATTCCAAGCCTCAGGCTGCCAAGGACCATCACCATGTTCCGCCTCCCAGTTCCACCAACGGCCTCCTCTCCCTTCCCAATGACGGTCACCCTGCCATTCTTCTCCTCCTCCCTCCTGCCAGCCCGAGTGCTGTTGCTGCTGTTCCTGCCAGTCATCTCCCCAAGGAACTTGATGATGATGATTATGATGACCCTTAGCATGATTGCTGTGCCACTGAGGTTCAGCAGCCGAGGAGGACCATGGTCTGGCCCTCTTCGGTGGCGTTGTACCAGAAGCTGCAGTCTTCCGCCAATCGACAATGACAGGCCCTCCAGAGCCTGGCCTCTCAGTGGGTGCATGGTCCATACTGGACCCACCGTCTTGATAGGAAAAGGCTGACTGTCTTTCAGCTGTCTTCATCGGTTCGATATGGACCCCTCCCCCTCCTCCTTGACGCCACTTGCCCCTCCAATCCGAACCATGCATGTAGTTCTCGATACTCGGTGTAGTAGCAGATGAGAAGCCGCCACCACCACCATTGCTGTCGCCAAGGTGGGACATTGAGCGCGACGTATTAACGCTGTCTCAACTTATGAGGAAGGGAAAATCGGAGAACAAAACCCTTACGCGAGATTCGAAACGGTATCAGCAATTACACAAAATCAGAACCAACAAGTTGCTTATACGCTGCCTTGCTCCCCATCACTTCACCCAAGGTGAGCATCACTCGAGGCACTCCTCGACGGACTCGCTCGTCCTTGGTAGTCGCCACTAACTTCGATAAGGCCGGTAGAGTCGCTAAAAGGAGCTGCTCATCAGCAACATCACAAAGTCGGCCCAAAACGAAGAGAACTTGCTCGGTTCGATGGTGGGCCATAGGGTCATCAGTGGTAGCCTGCTCGTCCTCAGCGTACTGTGAGAGAGTACAGCATATGCGCCTGCAGAGTTCCGACGTGCCCAGCATACGCAACTGGGAGCTTATCTCCATGCCAGCGTCACGCGCCCCATAATCGGTGGGACTAGAGGGCGTGGTGGCATTCAAGTGACCCTCTGTAGTGTACCGATGACCAACCCACCGCTCGGCCACCTTGATGGAGGTGGCCTTGATATCCTCTGAAGACCACAGCATGCCACTGGGACTGGCCACCGCGAAGAGCACGCGAAGGGCACAGCGACCAAGGTCACCACCCCCACGGGCTTTCGTGTCGCACAGTTTGCTCGTGAGCTCCACGACCTTGGTTGGGTCCGCGAACTTCGATCGGCATAGGGCGATGAGGACCGCCACAGCAGAGACGGTGGCCCAGTCGGCCTTATAGTCGGCCTCTCTATTACCATCAACAGGGCCCGATACCGCCCTTTGGTGAGAGTAGCGATAATGGATCTGCAAGACCGAGGGGAGCTTCTTGCACAACTCCTCGACACAATCCGACCAGAAAGGCTGTAACTCCTCAGCAGTAGTTCCTTGGAAGCTGAGTCCATCAAGGCTTGTTGAGACCATCTCGGCGGCCAGCTCCCAAAGGCCACTGGCCTTCCACGACTGCCCACCACCGGTGCCCCCCGCATAATAGGTCCGTAAGAGATCAATAGCTGCTGATGTGGTAGCCTCGAGGACCACCGACTTAACTTCGCTCGAGAGGCTCAGTTTCCTGGCGATGATCTCACAGGTGTTACCGGCCCGTACGGCCAAAGCGGCCGTAAGGGAGTCCCTCAGGCAGTACTGGGGGTCCAAGAAGGCATTACATAGCAGCTGGACCAGTACCTCCAACGAGCCCTCAGGGACGTCACTAGTGGCCACGAGGTCCAGGACCGACCAGAGCTCCATAAATTTATGTGGTAACCGTTGGGCAGTTCTCGAGAACAATATGGCCTTCGTCGAGCTCGGCTGGTGACACTCATCGCAAGACTCATCTCTGGCCCTAGCCTCGACAACAGGACCCTTGAGGGCTTCAGGCAGGCGTCGGTAGCGAGCCTCCCAAGACGCTGATGAACCAGTCTTACCCCAGAGAAGTTGGGCACATCGTCCTCGGGAAGCAACCTCACAAAGACCAGCACTCACACCGTTCCTCCCTGCACTTGAAGCTGCTGCCCCTCGCTTAGTGGGGTCCGATAGCATAGTGGGAATCCATACGTCCTTGAAGGGGAGGGCCGACTGGAGGTAGGTAGAAGGCCGAGTTACGGTGGCCATGACCAACAAGGCAAGGACGATGACGTCATCACAACGAAAGGCTGCCAGAGACTGCGGCTCTTTGATAAGCTCTGCCAAGTTGAGAGGCAGCAGCACACTAGGCTCCTCTGATGTTAGTGACTCCTCCACCAGAGTGTCCGCTATGTAAGCTACCAGTTGCCATCCTCGGGACCACAGTTTCGTGTCCTTATCAGTAGCACCCAGACGGAGGAGCTCAACCAAGGCGTTGGCACATGCCGCATGGACCTCCCCCTCCCTACCAGCCAGGCGGGGCTGAATGAAGTCCAATATGGCGAGACTAGGCGTATCGAACTCCTCAGCTGTCATCAGAGTGTGGTACTTGCTAGCAATAGAGACGGATCCCTCCAGGACCAGGACGCAGGTCTCGCTCCATTGCTTCTGAACAGAGTCCCTTGAATGGTGTACGATGAGACCCTCCGAAGACCCCCGGTTGGAACGGTCGTCTTCTTGTGAGCCGTTGAGGGTAGTGGCAGTAGTGCTAGCTGCGACCACCTCAGCGAGAGTATCGCACATGACTCCAACCGCAGAGGCGGCATGGACCTCCGGGCACCCGCAAGCAGCATTGAGCATCGAGACCATAGTCCTTATAGCACAGTGCCTCACTGCCGGCCTCGGGTCCAATGATGCACTCTTGAACTTAGTGAGGAGATCGAACCAGAGGCGACCACTCTCTTGGGGATCGAAAGTGATAGGCTCAGCGTTGGCAGGATTGCCATCACCAGTACTGCTGCCAGTGCTGTAGTGACGACGACTGTGGTCAGAAACCCCGCCTCCTCTACCACCGGACATGCGGCTCATCAACGCATCAGAGACGTTCCAGAGTAGACCCAAGGCCTTCAAGGAGGTATTGATGACACTGTTGGTGCTGAGACGTTGGAGGCCGTCAATGAGCAGGGCCAAGCTAGAGTTGGGTAGAACGTCTATGCATTCCATGACCAGCACTTCGAGTAAGGAGTACACCGACAAGTGCAGCTGGTTCACCATCAACTGGCTCGATCGCTTACCGATCGATGAAGCTTGTGATGCTGCAACGACCGTGGGCACATCACAGAGATCACGGACGAGTTCACTGAGGCACACCCAACCCTCCGTGTCGAGCTTGGTGGCAACGGGAGAGTGTACCATGAGGTCCTTAAGGATGGACACGACGGTCTCAGGGGCAGAGGTGGTGAAGGCCTTGAGGGGCTCAATAAGACCCTTAACGCAGCACCCTTGATTGGATATGTGCCCGACGAGGACCTTGCCGATGCAGACCGCGGCTTCCTCTGGATGAATACTCGTCTCGAGGGCAGGAGTAACGATAGTAGTCAGGACCAAGTCCAGTCGCCTCGGCTCTGCTGATGTTAATGCCATTGCTAGCCTTTCTAGTGACCAACAAGTGTCTCTGTGGACCAGGGCATCTACCATGTCTACGAAGGACCCGTCCGCTTCCGGAGAAGTCGAGAAGAGCGAGTCCATTGACACCGCGAGCATTTGGCACTCGAGACCACTATCAGAGTTCGCTGCACTCGACTGCTGTTCTGGGCTGATGAATCGAAGGCAGAGGGTCTCGAAGGTCTTCAGAGCCAGAGTCCAGCCCGGCACCGACAGCCTTTCACCACTTCTATGACAGATGTTGAGGAAGCCTTTAGCACATGTGGCGGTGTGACAGTCCAGCCTGAGTGCATCTTTACGAGGGAGGGACTCCTTCGCCAAAGCCTCGAGGCAGCTGTCCCGACCACTGCTGAGCTGGGGGTATTTAGAACACTGTAGAAGTAACCGTTCAAGGGCACTGAGGACACTCTGGAGGAAGATGTCGAACGCTTCGTCGTCATCAGTCATCATAGTAGTTTCATCGCTCATCTGACTCCTGGACCTAGGTAAGCGTACACTAAGCAGAAGACTGAGTGATGATAGTAGAGGAGCCCATGAACAGGCTAGCATATCGCGAGACTCGATGTGGTCCACCAAGAGGAGTATGGTATCAGCCGCCAATGCCGCCCCAAAGGACGGGTTCACAGAGGAAGGAGGGTCCGAGTCAGCCAGGCAGTCGAGTAGGGACACCCGGCCCTCACCGGCAAAGACATGGGAGACTCCCAGAGTGAGGAGGTCACTGCCAGTGGTGGGTGTGGACAGGTCAGCATCCTCGAGGAGAGTGGACATCTTCATCATCCTGCTGTCGGTGGTATCAAGAGGGGTTGGCACTGATGCAAACCATAGATGAT
Source organism: Perkinsus marinus ATCC 50983 (assembly GCF_000006405.1). Classification (NCBI taxonomy): domain Eukaryota; phylum Perkinsozoa; order Perkinsida; family Perkinsidae; genus Perkinsus; species Perkinsus marinus. The sequence goes on from NW_003217015.1 coordinate 128,255, forward strand.
GTAGCACATGACTGAGGCTGTTGACAAGCTCGACGAATCTATTGGACTTGGGGTCAGTCGGGAGGTCACGGCGACCTGTTGGGGCGGCCGATGCTGGACTGCTGTCACTGTCGTTCATAGTGGCATCCAACGGTGAGGAAGTGAACGCACTGTCTGATGATGAGCCCAGGAAGAGGACAGTGAGGAAGCCATTGGAGGAGTCATCGGACTGTAATATCTTCTTGAAGGTCTCAAGAACAGCCGATCTGGCCCAAAGTGGACGATCGTGTCGCAGCAGTAGTTGACGCAGCATCAACGGTACGAGGCCCCGAGCTGGTCCGTGGACCAATTTTTCCCCCGATGGCGAAGGGTCGCCACAGATCTCGCGGGCCAGTTGTGAGCAAAGAGGCGGGTATGAACAGAGTCGATAGACGATTCTCAATGCACGAATAAGAACCTGTTGGTGGCGCGTGGTCATTGTGGTATGTTGAGAAGCCTCGTCTTACTTTGAAATCATATTGGCAAACAGCAATAGTACTTTCCACTGTGGGCACGAGGACTTCTCGAGCGAGTTCTGTGAAGTCCGGTAAGGAAGCGAAAATGTCCGCTTGGGCAGCAAGGGCACCTTTTAAACAACGTGCGTAGGAAAACCATCGCCCTTGATTGCACATTGATAGTCTTTCGTAATGGTGATTCATGGACTCAACAAAACGCCTACTTTCGATAAGCTCTAGGGCGAGAGTTCGCGATATGGCCAACTCGCCCAACCATTTCCCTCTTGAGGCCCTCCCCATTGAAATAAGACACAGGTCGTGGACAAAGAGGAACAGTAGTCGTAGTGGACCTGATGACCAATGTGAGCTCTTACCTGTAGTGTGCTGCTCTAGGGGCCGTAGTATTACCACTAGGGAGTCTATCGGGTACTGCCATTGCCTCTACCATTAACGACCCAGTATGGCCCTTGGTACGCCCACTACTGCGGCCCCCCAAGTTCTCAAAGGCCTCTTTAGACAAACTATGATAAGCCTTACCGGCTTCATCAACAAGGAAATCAGCGACTTGCCGTAGACACGCAACGGCAGTGTGCCGAACAAGACTCGAATCACTACCGAGTAAAATAACACACGACGATAGCAGTCGCTCCATTAGGAGCTCAGAGCTTGTCAATAGAGGAGCAAAGGGAGGTGTCAACAGCAATAGGATAGTTTGCAGTGCTTTCACTTGAACGGTTGGGTCAGTGTCATTGGCTCGGTCGTGCAAATACGTGACCACAGTGGCGAGACGTTTAGTAGTGTTCACAAGTTGTCCCATAATGAGCCTTTGAACGCAGCCAAGACAGGGGAGGATCAATCGAGAGTTGTGGGTTTCCGAAGCCACTATCACCACTGCGAGGACTTCCTCTACAGGGACTTCATCACTCGCGATCAACTTAGCGATCACTCGTTCTGAATGCTCCTTAATCTGACTGTATTTCTTTCGAGATTCGACACATATAATGCGAAGTTCAGCTTCAATGTCACGGACCACACTCTCCCTCGACGATGAAGACGATGCTGCCTCGGGATGAGCAGGCGGACTAGACGATGATGATGATGATGATGATGGTGCCATCCAAAAAGAGACGAGACGCCAAAAAACGGGCAAGCGAGAATCTACTACAGCGGAGCGAAGCGTTGCACGTTGTGAAGTTTTCAACAGCGGTGTTTTTAATAGGGGGAGAAGAGAAACTCAATGCAGATAAGCCTTTGAAGCGATCGCACAGGCGTTCAAATATACCCATACAATTGTAGAAGGGCAATAGATAATCATGTGGTGATAGGCAGAAATTTATCCTCCTCCAAAGCATCTAGGCGATCGCGTTCGATCTTCTCTCGAATGCGCTCCTCCATTTCGCGTGATGTGAACGCTGGTCGGAACTGGGTCAGCTGAACGAGTTCATGTGGGTACTATTGTACACGACCGTTGAGATCATACATTCTTAACACGAACGTCTCGTTCAGGGTAGGTCAGATTGGCCTCCTCTTCGCATCGTTTGAAGGCCTAAGCAGTAGTCACCACCACAAGGATGAGAGCTCCTACCGCCATAATGCTCGAGTGACATTCCTGTATCGGTTTCTCCGGTACAAATACGTCCAGAATTTCATTACAACGACTGAAAAACGAAGCTCAGTGAGAAGGTCTACCGTACTCACCGTATGCTTTGGTTCAATGCTTGATAGAAGGAGAGTAGACCAGAATTACTCGGACGATCCGCTGAATACTAAAGAGACCACTAGACACCAACGCGGCAATGACCAAACCCACGAATAGACATGTTTGATTTATAGTTCGCCATGTCCCTCTTATTTGACGTAGGTCACCTCTCTAAGAAGACCAACAACTGCTATCATCACCACCGCCGTGGGCACCCTTTACCGAGATCAGGCCGGCATCTTTAGGTGATCTAGCATCCTCCTGGACCTCTGGATATCTCACTGGTGGCTTCATAAAGCTGCCTCCTACCACCATTACCAGCAATTACATCTACTACAACTACTACCACCAACGACCATACACCACGCCACAACACAACAGCCAACCCCCTAGGATAAGTGACATCATGCTATCATGCAAAACCTAACCCGAGTGGTGGACAGGTTGTGTATCCTTCCAACGCGCTCTTTGGTCCATGAGAGCAAACTGAGCAGCGGCCAGACGAACCACGCTCGCCCTCCTAAGACGATAAAGCATCGACTTCACTACCGTAAAGATTTTGTCAAAGCCGTAGTGTGAAAATACGCATCATCAACTATATTGTCGAGGAACTCGCAATTCCCTAGTTCGTAGCACAGCTGATGAGCAGGGACAGAAGTCACCTCCTATGCTGGTGACAATATGGAAATTCTGGAGAAATTTTGGGAAATTCTGGCTGATTCCTGTACATTTCTACCCTACTTAGTATACAAACTCCTACAATTAGTGAGGAAACTCCTAGGGTCAGCTGAGGGAAGCGAACACTGCTCATAAGTGCCGTTGATCTAAGTGGATTCAGTACTCCCACGATGATGATAGATCCCATGCAGACGTATGTACATTTACACGACTACTGACGGCAGACGACATAGTGCAGCATACGGAAGGTACCCACCGTCCGCATATTCCTAATCGAGTCATCGCGCGGCAACCGAGATCTAACATGGCCGAGCTATGATCTAGCGTATTCGCGACAAGCAATGCAAGGACAATACAGTCCTGCCCAGATATTAAAGTGAATAGACGTTATAACATCGAATAGGAAGTTAGGAATACCATTTATTATATCGGAGTTGAGGCTATTGGACCCTAAAGACCCCAGCTTCCCATCAACGATTCATCCAATGCCTACAGTTCGTATGTTGATCTGCATTCCCTATCAAAGCGATAATCATCGGCTAGGTAGTCCATCCGAGAGTGTATGATACCGTCATCGATCGCCGGCCGATCACCATACTGCCATGCCACGTTGGTCCTAAAGGGCCATCACCATCGGCAAATCCGCACTGAGCCAGAGGAGACTAAATCCTCATAGGGTACCCCGCTAGTGATACTACTGATGACCGTCGATTTACCTCGGGTAAAAACGCCCAATTCAACCTGTTGATGCAGCGACAATTCAACTGCGTCACTACCACATAAAAGTGACCGTATCAATAACATCTACGACTTGGTCATAGTGTCACTGGGAATTCCACAGTAACTCACATGCGTCTTAGAGCTGCATCCCACATTTGCCTCCACTCCCGAAGCATGATCTCCTCCTCATTCACAGTGGATATAGTCACCCTCTCAGGAGGGGCCTCCATATCGATCAAGCCTATCATCCCAGATGCCCAAAGGCCTCCCAATACATACGCGCCCGAGTACCCCGCATCCACTGGTCCGCAAGGCTAGCTATGGTAACCACTTTCTGTGGCAGTAGGCAACCTACACAGTCCATCCCTGCATTTTGAGATACTCTCACCTTGGTGTGGTATGAGCTTCCTTAGAAAAACTTCACAAAAATGAGTACAATTCCTATGGAGCAGATCGTAGGAAGAACCAGGCCAGTCGTCCTTCAACTCTTCCAGTATTTGAATGACCTCTGTGACTGGTAATCGACAACGCTGTATTGGCAGACACTCTCGATAGGTCCCGATGGAGCCTACCAGAATGGAGCATCCGAACTACGGCTCAGCCTGGCTCACTAGAGGTCGGCGGGACAGCAAAGACACCACATCCATACTGACAGTAACCATAACTCCATTCAACGCCATATACCTACGCCCAACGACAACAGGGTCAACAACAGGTCGCCTCCTCTGGAGCCATACCACACCATCATTACTTCCACTGCTGCATGAAAAGCTCCACCAACACCCACTACCTCCGACAACACCGTATTTACTGATGGAGCCGTCAAATCGTAACTGTGAAGCCCCCATAACCCCAAGGCCGCCCCTCACCTACAGATGAATCGTTACTGGCGTTCCCAATGTAGACATAAGGTACTGATGCACAGGCATCGCCACAGATGAGTACTCCAACTCAATAACTTCTCTGATGACACTAATTTTGAAACTCGCTTGACACAGTATAAATGAAACCATCCACCGCTACCCTCCCCCTCCACTGCCTTGGCTACCGTTCTGCTCTCGAGCCAAGAAGCGGTCAATAGTGCCAGTCATGCTACCCAGGTCGTTACGCACCTTCACCAGGGCGTCCATCGAATGGCTTTCGTGGGACAACTGAGGACCACCTCTGGCTGATATCAACACCATATTATCGCTTGCCCTAGTGCTATAATGGTGCTCTTGCTTGGTCAGCAATGCGAATAGGCGGCGAGCTTGATAGGTCAGAACGAAGACACAATGGTTCCTACCAAGGACGGTGATCTGAAGAGAGCCAACCCACGAGACACCACCTAACATTATCATCGATAGGCTTCTTCAACTTGGCCGAAGTGAGGAGGTAGTGGCTGATGGCCTCTACTGTATGCATCACTGTCTTAGCCTTAGACATTATATCCGACGAATGCGGCGTTGACGGATCACCTAATATTATGTCGCGCGCCACGAAATTCCCCTCTGGTAGTACTCAGTTTCCCCACCAACAGAGTAGGCATCCTTTTGACCATACTGTTTCCCAAGTCCACACTGACAAGCTTCTCGTCCACGGCGACTACCGTACCATAATGCAGTCTATTCTCACTTCGTGGTATTATAACTATCTCCCCCGGCTGAGACATGCAGAAAAAATTGAAGGTGTGAAAGTTGCATAAACTGCACGTCTGGATGAGCCCGTCCACCTCCCTACAGTGAACTTAGATTTCCAATCCATCATCATCATCTCCTTGTCCTCCCTCTCAGCCTCCTTCCCTGGTAGCTTATCCGTGTGATTATGGCCAATCGTAGAGCTGCCACGACCCACTGACAACCGCCGTCCGCCATCCTCAGGGTTGTCGAAGAGCTGTACAGGTCAAACTTTCCTTACCATACGAAAGGGCACCTACCAGAGACATCGAGAGTTGGTCGTGGTTACTATGGCCTTCATCAGAGGTGTCCGGGGTATGCTTGGCCGCCTTGGCCGATGGTGGACCACCCAAGAGGGTCTTGCACTTGGTCTAAGGATCGGACCAAATCTCCATATAGGCATATTCCTACACCTTACCACAGACTCTCGACGACGCTTGGCTGTCGATCGTATAGGAGGTGTCCCCTCGTTCGCCCCACTATGGCCATTACGCACCAAAGCCGTCTAAGGTAAGACCCCTATTGTACTTAATGGTACCGTAAACCGGTGAAGACCCTCTCGATCAGTCAATACCCCCGTTACCTGTGCAGAGGCCTGTGGTCTCCTTTCCTGATCATCTCTGGACAAGGTTATGGTCCTCGACCCAGCACTAGGGTCATACCCACCATTGGGACCTACGACCCATCATCAACCCATCAGGAAGAAGAGGAGGACTTACCTAGTGAAGGGACAGCTGCTTGCGTGGCGGCCATGGGCGTGCCGACGCTCTTCCGTCGTAGATTAATCCGAGCTTTCATTGGAGGGGCAATCAAACTGATCACGATCCAAGTACCTTCTACATAGCATCTCCGTCCTGCACACGCGTATTCAAATATGCTCTCGGGCGCGCGCGTAGTTTTGTGGCGAGTGAGGGTCTAAATCAGCTGACATTGTAGAGTTGACAACAAAGTTTTACAGTATGGCTGCTGCTGTTGCCATAGACAAAGCGGAGGTAGTCGACTCGGTCCTCGCTCTGCTGCTATCCTCAAGGATCCTGCCTTAGATAGCGATGTTGGCCCTTGGGTTCACGCCTACCGACGAGATCGTTAAGGCCCGAGACCAACTTGGGATAAAGACCCAAGGTAGTGGTAGTAGTAGTAATAGGGTAGTAAGCATATCTCAGATGAGTTTATGAAGTGGGCTAGAGGGACCTTGGAGGCTGCTGCTGTTGATGCTCTGAAGGTTGGGGATTTGGGAGGTAGGACACTGGGTACGGCTACTAACAAGTATTACATCGTAACATTACCTTTCTCTTTGTATACCACACTTCTGCCAGAAATACTCAGAGTTGCCTCTCTGACCGACTCTGTCTGTCGAATACCTTCCTTCTCTGCACTTAGCGTTTGAGAGGAGAGTAACCCAACTCCGCCGATATTATTTCGAGAATCCAGACAGTCACACTGCCTCTCCAAACACGGCCACCATCATGGGCCTCTACCTCCTATTCCTATTGGTACTACTGCTACTACTACCATCATGCACACAATCATCATGCCTCAGAGTGCTGACCGTACTGGGGAGTTCCACACCGAGCTGGAGCAGTTGCCTGAGGCCCTCACCAAGACCCCTCAGTGCCAGCTACCAGTACCACGCCCTTCGCTGAGGGAGGCTGCGCACCTTGGTGTCTGTCAGGTTGCTGTTGAGAGGTGCATCATGGAGGGTAACGGTACCAAACTGAAGGCATGTGTATCACAGGCGGCAAAGGATCTGCCTCATTCAGAGCTCCTACTGCAAAGTGTGGTAAACCAGGTTCGGTAATAACTGGGTCCACCGTGATGGTAGTCTTCGTGATAGTAGTCCTACGTTCAGTATTAAAATAGCCTCTTCCTTGGAGAGAGCCTACACGTCACTCAACTCGAAGACGGCTTGTAAGATGCTGCTGATGGACCCCAAGGATAGGAAGTCGCTGGAGCTGTTCGCCAAGGCTGAGAATGACAGGAAGGCTGCTGATGAGGGTACTGGTGGGGGAGGGTACTGTGGAACTATGCTTTGCCTCAGCCAACTTGTCAACGCTGGAATTGGAGGATCCATCGACTCCAGCTCAAGCTAGACTGAGGAACAGGCTGAGTACTCGTTGGGTTGTAGAGGGTGACAGGTAATTGAGAGGACGATGTGGCGATGGTGTGGTATGGTAATTGTTCAGACTTGTGTTCAAGAAGATACGTGATGATGCCTCAGCCATGCCTGCACTGGACCTGATATCCAATATGATAGGTAGGGCTGGTTCCCGTCACTACGGTTGGATGGTCCCCTTTTCCCTACAGGTTACGCCACGGACCTAGAGCGTATCGTGTAGGGTAGGATACTGTGCATCGTCGTCGTCGTTGGTGGTGGTATTGACTGTTTCCACTATGTTACTGTTGTATTCATGACGTCAATAGAGGGGAAGTGTTGGGGTTCACTATTCTCCTCTTTGTAGTGGCTGTAGACCGTATGGAGGGATGCCCTCTTATGTGTATTGCTGGAGATGGTGTGGAAAGGACAGGCTCTGGAAGATTTCGTGGCGCGCGACGGTTTAATCATGACTGGGAATTGGCAGGCCTAGAGAATCCACCGTCTCAATTGGGAGTTGCTGTGCGTCGTCTGGAGGGGTGGTGGGACGGCAGTAGGCCTCATAGGTCATCGTGTGGTCAGTGCATTTGCTGGGCCCCATAGGGTCCCTCGTGGATGGAGAAGTTATATTCACTAGTCGGCAGCGGATGTGTCCTTTCGTGCCTGTCGTCTCTGCTCTCCATTTGGCAGTTTCACACACGAGACGTGGGAGGCTGGGAAGAAATGTCGAGGTAAGTGAAGTACTGACCGCGGTTGTGAATGGATGCTGCTGGCACTACTCTTGTTTGTTTCGTCGTGATCCTGGGCCGTGGCCCTGCCCAGCCTCCCTCCATCCTTGTGGTCTCAACTAGACTCACACTCTCCACTGTTCTAGAGGGATATTTCCTGAGTTTGAGTTGTCAATACCAAGAAGTAGGGGATCGACGCCATGGACCAACGAATAGTTAGATTGTACCCTCATGATAACCAAGGCTTGTGGGCTCGTAGTGGCCCTGGTTGGTGATTCTGTAGTGGGGTCTCACTCGGATGCCGACTGTCGGGCATCGATGGAGTCCACAGTGTGTAGACCCTTCGAGGACTATATGGCCACTGGAGGGACCAGCGTGGTCGGGTTGGTCCATGTAGGTCTTGGGTGGGGAGAGGAAGGGCCCATTGGGTGTAGTCGTTGGGGCTTTAGGCCGTTTCTGCTGTGGAGAACGTTTGTGCTGAGCAGCTCTACGCATCGTCATCATCGACTTGCGGGGTGAGTGATAGTTTCGTGGCGCGGTGAAACTTCCTTGTTGGTCCCGGCAGTGCCCCCACCTACTGGAGAGCATCCAGCCCAGCCACTTCTATGAGCTGACCAGCGCCCTGGCCATGTCCTCCTCTTCAATCGTAGCTTCCGAGACAGCCTCCCATCGGCAACTCACCACAGCAGCGGTAGGCCGGAAGGTGGTGGTCCTCGTCACTGGTGATGGTATGGCAGGTGGTCATGGGGAAGGTCAGGCTGCCCTACCCAGTGGTGATGGACCCGAGGAGTCGGACCTCGATGGATGGTATAAAGGACGCTATGTGAGACCCACTGTATGAGGGGAGGTGATGGTGCACCTACGGCTACAGGGTCAATGCTCTGGCGGCTGCTGGCTTCAATCCTGTCTACACTATCATCCGAGATGTTGCTAAGGATGGCCTCTTTGCCCAGCTGGTCTTCTCGGTACGGCCTCCTTCTGGATGAGTTGACGCTTACCTCAGACCGAGCCGATGCACGTCCCTGTTGGTAGTGGGCTCACACCAGAGCAGCACGAGGAGATGGTCAGGACGGCCTATAGGGCCCTGCATGTAGGGTAGAGGTGATGGTGGAGGGCCTGGAAGGATCATGTAGGAATGCTTGGACGAGCTCATACCCCCGTCGACTGGGGAGGCTCCTTTCCAACTGGACGTGTTCCGGGGATGCCCTCTGGATGCCTCTCCCATGGAGGTCGAGGGAGAGATAGAGATCCTGAATGCTGAGCCCACTCTGGGGTTCCGGGATAGGGTCGGTGGTCGGTTACTGTGGGTCGTTCGGAGGGCTTCTCCACAGGTTAACACTGTATTGCGGCAGGCGCTGTCAGAGGACCTCGATCTGACCTTTAGGAACGGTAGGCTGACTAGGCCCGGCAGGGGGGATGGTGATGGTGGTGTGGTAGGGGTCACTGGAGAGGACATGACGGTAGCCACCAGTCCACGAGGCACCATTGTGGCCCACACCTTTGCCGGGAGCTTGGTCAGGTGATGGGCACTCAGGCAAGAGACGGGGCATGATGGGATTTCAGTTTCACCATCTACACTGATGTCAATGGTGGAGGCCTCCGACCGCATATGGACGTCCTGGCCGACCTGAGGGACCTGAGGAGGCACCTGGCCGCGGCTGGTATTAAAAGTGTGATCAGAGTTAATGATGTCCGCAGCCTTGGTGGGGTCACCTACAACACCAAGCGGGTGGGTTGGGGTTGAGCGTGGGGGGAGTAGTGGTGGGCTGTAGGTCCTCTACTCCTATTGTCATGGGCTCGGGGTCCTGACCAGGGCAACTCCTCGAGAGGCCTTGGTCCCACCGGAGATGGCATGGGATAGAGAGGCTACTCAGAGTGCACTGTTTGGTGAGATCGTGAAGGCCCATTATGGCCAGGAGAAGGACGGCGGTGAGCCAAGTGTGCTGATGGAGATGGGTCGTAGAGAGGATGGGGAGGAGGAGGAGGGGCTGCCGGAGGTGGATGATGGGCCTGAAGGGAGGGTAGATGAAATGCCCGAGGCTGGAATCGAACCAGGGATCTCTGATGGAGAGAGCCCGGAGGACAGAGTGATGGATGCAGTATTTGGTAAGGAGGAGCCCCCTGAGGAGGACTCACCCTTGAACCCTGTGGTCCCCGATGGGATGGACGAGGATGGCCGTGAACCTGAGATGGGAGCCGGCATGGGGGAGAGAGATCCCGAACCAGAGGAAGGGGCCCGGGAAGACCCTTCGGGGGCACCAGAGGAGGAGGGGTCCTCCGCGGACCAGCCATGGTCCCCCAACGTAGCTGATGTTGGGCAACCATCGCAGCCTCAGCCCGGTTCTCGAGTGCCGAGGGTCCGGAGTGGCGAGTTGAAGGGCATGGCTACTACAATGGGTGGAGTGAAGTCACCGGTGTTGCCGTATAGGCTTACCCCGGGTCAGCGCACATTCAAGATGCCCATTGTAACGCGTGTGGCGGGGTAGGACCCTCGTGTGTCCGTCAGCTGAGCTCGTCATCACATTCAGGGTGGTCCACTATGCTCCTCTGTTCGCCCCTCATCCCTTCCAACCCCGTATCCTCTTCCATCCGCCGGCACCACATCCCCCTAGGGCCATGGTCCTCCAGATGCCCTCAGCGGTGGGCTCACCTTACAGGCTGCCGACTAGACCTCCTCATAGCAGCGTATCGGTGGTGACCACGGCAGAGGCATCCTGGCCTAGGGAGTAGGTGGGGGGTGAGAGGTGGGGGACAGATTCCCTTGGGTAGGCCCAGACGGAGGAGTGTGCCGTCGATGATGATGATGTTGCCAACACAGCTCAACCGGAGTGGTAGGCCGATGGAGGCTGGGGAGGAGTAAGGTGGGCTGGGTGATGAGGGAGGTGATGACTCCTCTCAGACATAGTGGAGTCCCTCATGCGGTAGAGTATAGGAATGTGCTGGCCCCGCAGGAGGAGGACTTCGTGGTGGGCCACATAGGGAGGGTGGGCAGTGGTCTTGTATTGGTACTGATGATGACTATGTTGTGGGTCAGTTCCCTGAGCCGGCTCTGGAGACTGCCCTGACCTGGGTGGACAAGGTGGCCCTCTCGACGGTGGAGGGGCTGAGGGAGAAGATGGAGCATGTAGGTGGTGACCCTCCTCCTTCTCCCGGGCCTGTGGTGGCCTCAGCTCTACGGCAAGTACCCGAGCACGGCTAACACGAGGGCCTTCGCTCGGTTTGTTAAGGATGGTCTTTTCGAAGGGGACATAGGGCCCATCAGGACCATGAGGGGTCTTCGGAATGCCATTAAGCACGTCAGTGAGAGTAGGACTATCCCAGTGCATGTGGGAGTATACTGTTGGTCGTGGCGGTGGTCAGTCTTTCCTCGGTTCGCCTCCTTCCGTGCTGGAGTGGCCACCATACTGGACTCGTGGATCCTCCTCCTGACCTCTCCAGATAAGCACACCCTAGTCTCGGTGAGGAAGCTGCTGAGTCGGTCGTGGTGAGGAGCATCGGTCAGCTCTTCCGAGAGGCCCCGTCGGAGATCTATGCCCTAATGGACGCCAATGGGGACGGTCTCATCTCCTTTGACGAGTTCACAGCCTTTGGCCGTACCATTGCCGCACCCTCATTCGTCTTTTCTAGGGAGGTAGGCAGGGACTGATCGGTGGGCCGAACTCAGAGGCTTTGGGCCTTTGGTCCCGACCAGTCAATGGGGCCAAGCATTCGGGTTTCACACTCAGCCTAAGTGCTTCAGGCCTTCGAGGGGATGCTGTCGGAGGAAGAAGGGGAGAGTGTTCGAGTGCAGGACTTTGAGGAGTTGTATAGGACCATCGCCCAGGGGAGGCAACAGTGGTCGAGTTCTCCTTGCCATGAGTGGTGGTCTGGTCAGATTGAGTGCCTCGATAGCGGACAAGGCGGTCCAGTTGGTGATGGACTCCCTCACCCTCGAGAGCCGTTTCTCGGACCTGGATGGGGGCCGCCACAACGACCTCTCTTTGGAAGACATCGGCTGGAAAGGCCCAGTGGGGGAGGCTGTAATGGGGCCGTGACCACACTGGGGGGCGGCCCACCGTCTTTCCTCAGCTCTTCTTCTACCTAGACTCTAACAGGGACGGCGTCTTGTCTCGTTATGAATGGCAAAGGCTGGTGATCATCCACCGGGCGCCGTTGCTGGTCCGCCGGTTCGCCTTGTGGTAGGCGGCGGCCTTGGCCCATCGTGGGGGGAGTGGCGGTCCCTGCTCTTCAGGGTGGCACATAGGGTGGGGGACAACCTCCTGCCATACTCGGTAGAGCCTTTTGTGACTCGGGCTAAGGAGCGTCTAGGGAGCATGCCCGAGAGGTATGTGCCGGTTATCAAGGGGGCTCTGGACTCCTTAGGAGCAGGTGAGTAGTGGCCCTCAGGGATGGTGGAATGAGGTGGTGTGTAGGTGAGCCTTCGGATGGTGACTACGGCCTCCTGCGAGCCATGGCTGGTGGTAACGAGATGAACAACTTGGTGGCCACGGAGTTCTATCTGGGTTATGGTCGCCGCCCGCGACTCACCTCGAAAGCACTGGGTGCGGATCACCGGGACAGGCGACACCACCGAGGCCATCACCATCACCGCCACCACCATCATGGACCGACCTCCTCCTTTCTCGAGGAAGGACCGCAGGTGGGCATAGGTCATGGGTCCTAGCCCTCCTCGCGCGGCTCTTGTAAGGGTTTAATGTGCTCAGTGGAGTCGGCTGCCATTGGAGTACAGTCTGAGAAAGCTCTCGCCGACGACTCGAGTCAGTGCTAGGGACTTTGCAGATTTCGGCAAGTCTATAAAGGCCCCAACCGCTGTGTTTTCTCGGACTGTGAGGAGGGGGTCACTGTGTGGCCTACGAGTTGGAATGCCTATGGCAGGCCTACGACCTTCTGGAGTATCCTTCTGGTCGAGACGCTGAGGACCTACTGTCTACCAAGAGTGATGTGTTGCATGCTGTATCGAAGGACCTTAGGTAAGAGGAGGAGGGGCCTGGTGGTAGGCGCTGTTGTCCTCTAGAAGGGCATTCAGTGACCGCGCAAAGATATCTTAGGTTGCTCCGTGCTTGATACGGATGAGGTTGCGAAGATATTATAGTATTAGACTCTCTTATTAGAAGTGTGGTAATGATTTATTTATGACTAATTGGGGAGTCGTAACAATTCTGATATCGTTAGGAAAAGTCGCCGAACGCCCCCTGGGGAATTGAGAGAGCTTGACGATTTTGAAAACTCCTTTTAATATCACCCCATCCATCGCTTTCCCTCAGGAATCACCGTCGCATTCATCTCATTTTGGACTCTCTAGTATTGGGCCGACGTTTTAAGGAGTTGGATGCCAACGGTGATGGAGAGCTCTCGTTGAAGGAGCTGGGGCTGGGAGCAGCTGATCGAGCGGTGAGGTTTGGTCAGGGTGTGGTATCGAGCCTATTTGGAAATGTGGCTTTGATAGTCTCCTGATTATGCTGAATTGCTTGGCCCGGGTAAAGGGCCTCTCAGGGGCTGATGATCTTTAGGAGTTCCCGTAACTGATGTTGTCTGTGCAACGATTAGCTTTCCAAATTACTTCGTTCCCTCTCCTTCTGTGTATTATGATCTCGGGATGCTGTATGGGGTTAGGTCTTTGCTGTGGTGGACCTAGACGGCTCCAACACGTTATCTTTGGGCGAGCTTCAGAGGTTGGCTGGCTTTGGAGAGGACACGGTCCCTGCTAGTGCGATCTTATTGGCTCAGAAGTAAGTGGGGGGGAGGTGTCTCTCGGGTGCTGTGGTCGTTGCTCAGAGTGCAAGCTAAGGCGGACGGCCCGGTAGAGGCCTATGTTGCTGCAGCTATGCGGGCCATGGAGGGCTTCACGGGTTTTGAGAGCGCCGAGATAGGGGAGCTTCTTGATTTTGATGACGATGGTAGGCTGGGGGCATGGGGCGATAGAGAGGGACCGTCCTCAGGCTACATCGACCATCGTGAAATTGCCATGCTGAGGGTCTTGTCGATGCCCCAAGGGGTGGCCAAGTATCTGCCACAGTCAGCTTATGTGATGGATAAGATTGACATCGGCGTTGGATGGTCCGAGGGGGACTTCACCAAGATGGGCTTGGGCCTGCAGGCCAACCGTCGGGCCTTCTCCCATAAGGTGGGACGTGTGTCTCTTCGGTCGTCATCGTCGTCGATGGTCCGGTCAGAGCTTCGAGTCGCTGGCCCAGTTGTGGGACGGGAGGATACCGAGGGAGGCTGTGGAGGTGTGGATGAACGCCGTCCGCCACAAGTGAGGGGGCAGCGGGTGGTAGGGTAAGGGAGATAATTTCGTGGTGACGCAGGCGGTTACGGCGGCTTCTGGCGGTCTTCTCTGCGGTAAACACGGACGCCTTCTTTACGGCATTCGATGGGAATAAGGACGGCAAGCTGAGTGCTGATGAGCTCCGACGCTGGATGGGCAATTTCCCTTTGGTCAGCCTCGTGACGGTAGGTCCTAGGGGGGAGGGGGCGTCAGGAAGGGTTGCTGGGACAGGTCCTGGAGGTCCTCGGCCAAGGTGAGGGCGACCAGAGGGGTATAACTCGAGAGGGGCTACAGAGGTTCTCCTTTCACTTCGCGGTCGGCCCAGCTGTGAAGCTACTAGCATTGAGGTGAGTGTTGATGGGGGGAGGGGTTTATGCCGCCTTTAGCAGTATTCCACGGTCGGCTGCCGCCACCCCGGAGAAGTTCGTGAAGGAGTTCTCCACAGTGTTGGCACGAGTGAAGTCCCCTCGGGTCCGGGCGAAGATTGTCCATGCTCTCGATCTGGATGGCAATGGTGAGGGCCTCCGCGGGGCCGTTGGAGCATTAGCGCCCTTCCATGTAGGTGAGCTTAGCCGAGGGGAGATTCTTGGTCTCCGAGTTCTGCATCAAACAGAGTTCCTCCTCCTCTTTGAAAGTCTCCTCCATCACGGCTTCGCTACCATCACTGAGGCCAAGGCCAGCAGTTTCTTGGAGGAGGCCAGGAGCTCGGAAGTGGTGGGGTTAGCTGGTCCACCGTCGACCGGCTGTTATCGAGGTGTGCAGGTGCTAACGGAAGGCTATGCTGAAGGAGCCTTCGTGGAGCTGGACTCGGTGAGGGCATGGTCGGCTCGGTAAGGTCATGGATGGCTCAGGTCTATCAAGTGCTTAGTCCGAGTGCCCTCCATGGCCGTAGGAAGGTAGGATGGAGATGGACGATGGGTCTTCGCAATTGGGACTGTCGTTATCAGGGGCATCATTCGCAGTGGTCCCGGCGGTCGGAGGGGAAGAGGAGGAAGGGAAGGAGGCATCAACAGGGCAGCGATGGAAGCGTGAGGGAGGCCCCTGATCAACAACACGGTGGTGGTATTGCCGAGGCTCAGCCGTCACGAGGGAGTTTGGCGTCGGAGGCCTCCGCATTGATGGCCGCAGCGGAGGGTATGGGCGACGGACGGCACGAGGAAGGGGTTATTGATGGTGTTGGAAGGGACCACCACAGAGACGCGGTTGAGGAGGTGAAGCCGGACCATGCAGGGGATCATTACAGTGAGACCGTTGAGGAGGTGAAGCCGGACCATGCAGGGGATCATTACAGTGAGACCGTTGAGGAGGTGAAGCCGGACCATGCAGGGGACCATTACAGTGAGACCGTTGAGGAGGTGAAGCCGGACCATGCAGGGGATCATTACAGTGAGACCGTTGAGGAGGTGAAGCCGGACCATGCAGGGGACCATTACAGTGAGAGTCCTCAAGAACAACGAGTTTCAAATGAGTCTGTGGAGTCGGGCCAAGAACCTCCTCGTCGGGACGCCCCAATTCAGGATGCAGCAGGGGAGGGCACTACCCCCAGGTCGGGGGCAGCTGGGGTGAGAGAAGGAAGGGAGGCGGCCGTTGATAATGCGGGTGATGAGGAGTTGCTGGTCGATGAGTGGGAGGAGGAGGATAAAAGTGGGGAATATGGGGCTGACCACCAGGGGGGCCACCAGAGCAGAGACAACAACACATGGAGCATCTCAATGCACGTAGGCCTGTTGATGGAGGGGTGACAGCAGATGACGTCATCACCTCTTAGGAGTATCCCTCGGAAGGCTTTGAGAAGGTCACTGGGCAAGCCCTAGGAGGCACGGTATCGGTCGAGGAGTTCCAACAGACTGGTGTACGGCTTGGGGTCAGTCAGGCTTATACTAAGGAGGTGGACCCCTTCAGTACAGCCCTTTATACGCTCCCGCATAGGTGTTCAGTCTTATGGCCGGCAAGGACGCCTCGGAGCTGCCAGTTGGCCACTACGCTGACCTTTATCGTAGCTTCAAAGACGTCCGGTGGGGACGGCCCCGGTCTAGCATGTTGGTCACTGGGGCCTCTTAGGAACCTGGCAAGGGTATTCCACATTCTGGACTCTATCAAGATGGAGATGCGTTTCACCGACTTGGACCTCGATCGAGACGGCTTGATCTCGTTGCCGGAGTTTGGGTGTGGCGAGTGCAAGTCCGATACGGTATCGGAAGAGGAATGTGTAGGTTGGGCGGAGCGGAGCAGTCAGTGGAGCCATGTGCTTAGATGGCCGTTGGGGAGCTCTTCCTATACGTGGCCGATGGTCTCAATCAGTCGTCAATTGCCCGACGGAACTGGCAGAAGCTCGTTCGGGTGGATGCGGACACCATACCCCCAGCGGTGGCTGTGGTGTTGGAGGGGTGAGGAGGAGGAGGCCTGCTGTGGTGGGGGGACTGGATGCGTTGGCTTGTCAGCATGGGAGAGGTACCGAGGCAGGCCACCAACGAGGAGTTCATAGAGAAGTACATGGCGGAGGCTGGTAGGTACCCAGGTGCCCGAGAGGAAGCAGGGGCGTTCCTTGATGACGAGACTGGTGGGCCCCCTAGGGTAGATGGGGGTGATGCTACTGACGTGTGGCAGGTCAGAAGCGCAACGTTGGCTTTATAAGGGTCGCGGCTGCAGGACCACGACTGGCCGGTTTCCTACCGAGTTCCTTCGATTTCACTCGGAATTTATCAACGCTTTTGAAGCCTGGCGTCAACAGGTTGGACGAAGAGACCTTTGAGGAAATCGGCAGACATGCGGAGGTTGCAGGGGATTGGTTTGAGGCTAAGGTGCCCCCTTAGATTGAGTGTGGGGATGAGAGGTCCTTTGTAGTCCTTTGGGGCCCTCCTCTTCCCTGTAGGGGAGACTCTGCCGGTTGAATTTCTGGACACGTATGTAACGGCTAGGCGAGGCGGGTAGGCCTCGGTCGCCTCTGCTGTGGTGCTGCTGATAGCTGGTGTAGTTACCTATATGACTTGGGGGCCTCCCTCGGGGCCATTAGTATGGCGGCGAGGTTCGATGCCATTGACATGGACGGTGATGGTAAACTGACCAGAGAGGAGCTTGAAACCAGGGAGTGGAGGAAGTCTATTGCGGGAACGATGGTGAGTTGTTATGCCTCGAGTGAACATTATTAGAAATGCTCAACTTTTCGTCGCACTATACAACAGCTCGTGTGCAACACATAATGATTAGTTGAAATGATCAACATAGCATCCAGTTGACTCGCAAACGATTAAATTCACAGTCGGAGATTAATGAGGATTTCAATGCCCAGAGTGGTTAATAAGATGTTGGGTGTTTGCATTGAGTCAGGGCCAAAGCGTAACAAGGTAAGTAGGCCGATCCATAGTCTCTCCATATGGGAGGTCAGAATAGGAATTCATCATATCAATGATAGAACCATGAAGGAACTATCACACCGATTAATATGTGTCTGCGTGCAGCCTCGTTCGGTTGTGAAGTGACGGAGGAGTGGTATGAGCTTTGACGTTGAGGAATTTTGAGATTTCGAGCATGTCTCCTTGTGCAACGAAGCATGATCCTCCTCATGCATGCCTTTTTCAGTTGTTTGCCCTCCTCGACCTCGACCGTGACAGCAGCATTAGTCGAGCTGAGTGGCAGCATTGGGGTTATCTCGTGGCCCAGGCCCGACCACATATGCGGGCTCTGGCTCTGAGGATTCTGCCAGAAGTGAAGATCTCAGCGAGCGAGTATGCTGCAAGGTATAGGGCTGCAGTGAAAGGCTTGTCGCCGGATGAAATAAAGCTGGTGGAACAGCGTCTGGATTTCGATGCCGACGGTGGGGATTGAACCTGGGTCGTCACTATGGAAGTGTCTCGGTAGGTGAGCTGTCCGAAGCTGAGATCGGTCTTCTGCGGGTGGTCGGCGGGGGACGGTCTTTGAGGGAGCTCCTCTATAGGGAGTTCTTCTTTGGTTATGAAATCGTCAACACCGGTACGGGGGCTGGTCAGTCCTTCCTACAGGAGGCGGCCATTGAGGATGATCGGACCCTCAATGGCTTCATGGTGGGTCGATAGGGATCAGATTGAGGGCACGAGAAGATTCCCCTCAGGCCCGTGTTGGGGCCCTCCAGTCGCCTTATATAGAGTCGGCACGGTTCGCCTTCCAATTCCTGGATACTGATAGTGATGGGCAGCTCTCGGATGTGGGGACTCAACTGTTTGCTCAACAGAGTTGGAATATATGTTCGCTTTCCGCAGCTAAGCTTAGGAGTTTGTATACGAAGCCAGGTAGAAATGTTCAGAAATCAATAAGAATTTCCCAAAATTCTCTCAGAATTTTGCTATTGTTACCAACATATGTGGTTGACTATGTGCATAATTTCCACACTGGTTTTCATTGGTAGAACGAGATGAGGGAGTTCGAGCTCATGCGGATGCTCTTTGCTGACTATGGCTTCCTCCGGTTCATAGCGGACTTCACGGCCTTGACTGCTTTCAAGGTGGGCTGCCCGGTCAGGGTGAGCTCCGACTGTGTGACAGAAGCTGAAGGGCCCAGCGGGGGGACTGTCGCTGAAGGGGCTCATTGACTCAGCCAAGGCGGGGGACTGCACTCCTACTGAGCTGGCAATGGAGATCCATGATGTAGGGGGGGTCCTGCCGAGTGTGGGAGGGATTCTTGGTAGGCCTTCGAGATCGACCTGCCTGATGGTACGGTAGAGGTTCCCTGGGCCATCTGGAGGCTAATTGTGTGGCGGCACCTCACCAACGAGCATGTGAGGCTCCGTGGGGGCGGCTGTCGGTAGCAGTCCTCAGACGGTGAACCAGCTGGAGGGCCGTTCTCCGTTCGCGACTAGGGACAAAGAGGACTATCATCATACTGCTCATGCTAGGAGGCGTATGCCCCACCCGCCACCCCACGTCAGTCGGCGTGTACATGCCCCACTTGGTCCTGAGGTTGGACATTAGTGACTCCCTCTTTGGCAGTTTGTCTTTAGGACGACGCTTTCCTGCGAACTTTGATGGGCGTGAACTGAAGTGTGCCATGGTGGCCTCCTTCTCCTTCTCCTCGAGGGGTGGGCACAGTCGTACGCTTTCTATAATGGTTATGGTCGTTGTGTTGAAGTCAATGAATCCGCATTGCAAAGGAGAGCCTTGGGTTATCATATGTTAGAGAGAGGCAGCACGCTGTTAGTGAAGGCGTTGGTGACAGCAGTGGCAGCTGGGGTAGACCGGACACGATGCGCGTCGGACATGCGGGCATCGGTGTGCGAACCGTACATTGGTTACTATCAGAAAGGGGTTAGTGATGTCTCACAGTTGGTTGAGGTAGGCCTTGAGGCCTATAGTGTCCCCAGCGTCCTCATCAGATCGTTGAGGTAGCGGCCAGGGTATGTGCCGACTACCAGTACGACCTGTTGTCCTACCCTCAATGCGGAGTAGGGCTGCTGCTATTGTCACATGTCTGCTGTCCTCTGCATCTGTGGCCACTCAGTGCGGTGCCCTCATGGAGGAGCTTCAACCGGCGAGTTTCATCCAGCTGGTCAACTCCTTCGCGCTCGCCCCACTGCCAGCGTTGAGGTCTCTGCCCTTCACCCGACGGCCGTCTTCGGTGGGCGCCTTACTGTTGGGATAGGGCATCTTATATCGTGTAGGCGATCGTGGGGGAAGTGAGGCTCCGTCGGCCCCTGGGGTGGACCTGGCCGCCCATGGAGACGGTGAAGTCTGCAATGTGACCCCGTGCCGATGGGGGTGGGGGCCTCCTATATTTCCCTTCAGATTGCGCGCACTGGTGGCTGCTG
>NW_003217015.1:148443-181875 GCF_000006405.1 Perkinsus marinus ATCC 50983
AGGCCAGCTGGGCCGTCCATGTGGGGGGTCTATGCTCTCGATGGGGTCGAAGCTTATCTGCTGGCTTGTCAGAATGCTCTAGCGGCACTGACGATGGGTGGTACGCCTGCCTTCGAGGTGGAGGTCTTCCGAGGGTCATCATTGGATACGTCCCCATTGGAGGTGGAAGGGGACATTGAGATCATCAACTGGAGGGACACCATGAGCTTCAGGCGCACGGTACTCGCTGCTGCTGGTGACCTCTCCACGCTGAATGGTTGCTTAGGTGGCTCGGATACTCGAGGGGTCAGTACGGGGCGTGGCCGGAAGAGTTCTCCGACATGGTGAGTTGGTTGAGTAACTTGCGTGATTCTTTCTCAGAAGAGGCAGAGGTTCGATCCCCGGCCTCGTCAAGTATTACTTCTACGTAGGTATTACTGGCGATGAAGTTCTCGTGAGCTCCCATAAGGAGGGGATCCTGCTGGCTTATCAAGTGCCTGGACCACACATAGGGTAGTCGGGAGGTCGATGGGACACACTACCATACTGGCCAGGTTTACAGCGTATGCTGAGGCTGCCTGGGGAGGGACCAGGGCCCATCTGGACGTCCTTGATGACCTACACACCCTACAGGAGAGGCTCATGCAGTCGGGGGTTGAGGCCTCCATAAGGGTTCGGGATGTGAGGGTGATGAGTGGGTTGGTGTATAGGGCCAAGAGGGTAGGGCAGGTCTCGATGGGTGGGGCCATGGTCGTGCCTTAGGCCCTCTATTCGTACTGCTCCCATTTGGACCATCGAGGGAAACTGTCGGTTGTGGCCCCGGTATCGGTGGCGGAGGAGTGGGGGAGGGAGGAGGCTCAGAGTGAGTTGATCTTCAGCATGGTCACGTCCTATTATGGGGTACATGAGGGCGAAAGGCGGCCGGCAGGTCAACCTCGGGATAGAGGAAGGTTGGGGAGGGGCTCGAGGGGACCAAGAAGGGGAACGCCCAAAGGGCATAAGAAGGGAGAGGAAGGTACTCTACCAGTTTCGAGAGCGATGGCGGCCGCTGGTGAGGCCGGAGGGTCAGCTTGGGATACGCTGTATGGTGGCAGCGATGGTGTGGTTGGGGAGGGGGTAGGACAGGATGAGGGCTTCAGGGTGGCAGAGGGGCTGGCCGGAGGAGGAGCAGCATCGGGGGAGGACGTGCTCGGACATATAGACAGCCCAGCCGGGGAGGAACTTGCTGATACTGGTTACCACATATCAAAAGGGCCGGAGGGGAACAATCGCAAGGGAGAGGACGGTCATCCGGAGATAGAGGACGGTCATCCGGAGGTAGAGGACGGTCATGCGGAGGTAGAGGACGGTCATCCGGAGGGAGAGGACGGCCGCCCTGAGGTAGAGGACGGTCATGCGGAGGGAGAGGACGGTCATCCGGAGGGAGAGGACGGCCACCCTGAGGTAGAGGACGGTCATGCGGAGGGAGAGGACGGTCATCCGGAGGGAGAGGACGGTCCCCCTGAGGTAGAGGACGGTCATGCGGAGGGAGAGGACGGTCATCCGGAGGGAGAGGACGGCCACCCTGAGGTAGAGGACGGTCATGCGGAGGGAGAGGACGGTCATCCGGAGGGAGAGGACCGTCACCCTGAGGTAGACGACGGTCATCCAGCGGAGGAAGAAAGCCATCCAGAGGGGCAAGAGGGCCACCATGAGAAAATGGGTCTTCATGAGGGTAAGAAGCGGCACCGCGTACAAAACGGTCCGCGCAGGTATGTAGGGAATCTCGAGCAAATCGACAGAACTCTGTTGGGCCCAGTCGGGTCCAGTGACCTTCCTAGGTGGGAAGATGTAGCCGATGGTGCGGCCCAATCGGACCCTGGTCAGTTAGAGGGGGGAGTACCGGAGATGCCGGGTGATGGAGTAGCTGACGACCTGGGCCAGACGGTGGATGGTGTTCCCGATGGCCTCTCAGAGTCAGGCCTGGCTGCTCCTACTAGCGATTTCGGACCAGACTTCAATGCTTACCATTCTGAAGAGGTCAAGTCAGTTGATCCTGCTGAGGACCTTGGACCAGGCTCGGACGCTGGCTATCTTGAAGGGCCTAACCCGGTTAGTCCCACTGGGGGCTTCGGACCAGGCTTCGAACCAGAGAACAGGACCCCTGAGGAGTCGGTCGGATCGGGAGCAGTCGATGACTTCACATATCACTTTGACGAGGACACCATGGAGGACGCAGCTCGGTTGCCATCACCACGCTACCCTGTAGATAGTGGAAAAGTTGTGCCAGATGTTGGCCTGGGGTCGGTGGCCAACACTCCGTCAGTCTCCACTCAACCGACAAGGAGGCCGGGGAGGGGCCTGAGTAAGCCTCCTGCGAGGTCTAGGCATGGCCAGGATGATTATGATGATACTATTGTGGAGGGGGTAGCGACTAATGCCGCCACTCCGACGTCAAGAGATGCTCTTACTAACCAGCCGGTGGGGGCGCCTCTGGCTACGGTAGAAAGGCCGCTCCCTCCGGGCCTCATCCGAGTAGCGAGAGCTGATGTCGAGGACCACCGTGTCACCGGGAGTGAGATTGACCCGGTGGTTCGAGAGAGGGAACTCCACGAACCCGATTTCGGCCCTGGCTTTGGAGTCGACAGTGGAGGCGAGGGTCAGGGGCTGCCTGAGCCGGTCCAAGGGGAGGATGGGGTCATTGAAGGTGTCGATGATGGTAGGGATGGGGTGGCTGAGCCGGTCCATGGAGAGGATGGGGTCATAGAGGGTGTCGATGATGGTAGGGATGGGCTGCCTGAGCCGGTCCATGGGGAGGATGGGGTCATTGAAGGTGTCGATGATGGTAGGGATGGGGTGGCTGAGCCGGTCCATGGAGAGGATGGGGTCATAGAGGGTGTCGATGATGGTAGGGATGGGGTGCCTGAGCCGGTCCATAGGGAGGATGGAGTCATTGAAAGTGTCGATGATGGTAGGGATGGGCTGCCTGAGCCGGTCCATGGGGAGGATGGGGTCATTGAAGGTGTCGATGATGGTAGGGATGGGCTGCCTGAGCCGGTCCATGGGGAGGATGGGGTCATTGAAGGTGTCGATGATGGTAGGGATGGGCTGCCTGAGCCGGTCCATGGGGAGGATGGGGTCATAGAGGGTGTCGATGATGGTAGGGATGGGCTGCCTGAGCCGGTCCATGGAGAGGATGGGGTCATTGAAGGTGTCGATGATGGTAGGGATGGGGTGGCTGAGCCGGTTCGTGGGGAAGGCACCAGCGACAGGCTTCCGCACGGGAGGGGTATCGAAGGAGTTACCGAGGACATCTTTTTTAAGATGGAGGGCCTTACGAGCTCTACTACTGGTCCTCAGCCCGAGAAGGTTGGCAACACTCTCGAGGGTGTTGCCGCGGCAGGCGGTAGAATACGTCCCCCTCCAACAATCGCACCGACCAAGCCAGTATCGAGGGTCATGCCATCAAGAAGGCACTCCCATAGATTAAGGGACACCAGCAGTAGGGCCATCTACTGTCCGAGCTGTACCAATACCAGCAGTGGCCAGGGGTCAGTGGGTACTTCTTGGCAGGGCCATGGTCCTTCCATCAGGCCCTACTACGACCCCCTCTTCCACCTTCACCCCTTCGCTCCCCGACTGGTCTACAGCAGCCCAGGGACGCATCCTCCCGACTGGGTGGTCATACCAGTGTCATCATCTAGGGATGGGCTACCGAGGGTGGCTGCAGCCTTCCGCCGCGAGTGGGTGCTACTGGTGTTGGGGACATCATCTGTATCTTTCAAGAGTGAACCTATGATACGCAATTGATCAGGTTGGGAAGGTCCGGTAACAGCGCTGATGGCTCTAGCAGCTCTCACCCAACACCGCCGAAGCATGCCCATGGGGAGACCATGTAGGGACCACGCCGGCTGCCGTTGAGGAGGGCCGACGTAGATACGATGTATCCGAGCCTCGAGAGCCCACACCCTCTGATGGGGAGTTCGTAGTGGGCATGAGAGGCTTCGTAAGGGGGTCGGCCCCTCCTCTAGCATTGTGATGCTGGTGTCAGGCTCCTCCTGGTAAGGGTTGCCTTAGTAGGGTCATGCAGTGGATCGACAACTCTACCATCGCTAAGTTGGAGGGGCTGCGTTCCTTGCTGGCAGAGGTGGGGGTGCCGCGTTTGGGCTCGTGTGAACGGGGGTCCATCAGCTGTATTCGATGGAGGCGCCGGTCCATGACCAAGTAGCTTTCGGGGCCTTCGTGAGGAGAGGCCTGCTGGGCGAGGACCCTCACCTTACCACCTTCCATAGGCTATACCAAGGCATCGAGCACCTTCGAGGGCGTAAGTGTGTGCTTTGTTCGGGGTCTTGGTGGCTTACGGTCCTTTGGTAGTCCTAGACACTGGGGAGCCTCTCAGAGAGGGCCTAGCCGCGGTCCTGGATGCCTGGGTGTTGCTGCTTAGGGCACCGAGGAAGCTACCAATACTCAATGTGGGGTCGTTGGTGACGATGTCCGACCACTGGAATGCCCTCAGCTTTTCCGGAATGCTCCTGTCGATGTATACGTACTGTTGGATGAGGACGGTGATGGCCGGGTCAGCTTGTCGGAGTGGACGAGATTTGGTAGAATCGTGCGAGCTCCCGCGTTTGTCTTCACGGAAGAGGTGAGGAGGTTTCGCCGTCTATGGTGACCCGCCTGGCTGGCAGTCTTTCGTGGCCTTTGCGACAAAGGAGGATCCGCAGTACGTCTCTATCAAGGAGGTGGACGACATTTTCCGAGCCATAGGCCAGGGAGAGTGGGTGCCCCTTCGCTGTTCAAGCTCTAGTGTTCATGTGGTAGGCTGCTGACCTCCATGGCTGAGCGTGATGGTCACGTCCGTACGGTTATGGACTCGCTGGCCCTGGAGAGCCGCTTCTCGCAGCTGGACAACTTTAGAAGCTTTGAGCTGTCCTTGGAAGAGGTCGGCTGGACGACCCTGTCGGGCAGAGGGGTGGGGCCAGTAGAGGCTATTTGAGGTGGTGGCGATGGTCCTTTCAGTTGTTCTATTATCTTGACACCAACCGTGATGGGTATCTCTCTCGATACGAGTGGCAGAGGATGCTCATCATCAACAGGGCCCCGATAGCTGTCAGGCGGCTCGCCCTTTGGTGAGGCCGTGGACATGGATGGGTGAAGGCAGGTGTAGCACAGGCTCACTGAGGGCTTCGAGAGCGGCCCCTTCCCTTTACCCAAGGGCCCTTTCCTGGCTGCTACCCATGCCAAGCTGGCTCGACTCCCACCGACGTATGCACGTCTAGTGGATAGGACTCTGGACTCATTGGGGACGGGTGAGTGGCCTTGGTCCTGTTCAAGGGACGGCTGAGTTCAGGCCGACCAAGTGATGCTGACTATAGCATCCTCAGAGCCATAGGGGGAGGCACTGAGATGGCCAACCTGGTGGCGTCGGAGGTCCTCTTGGGTTATCGCAGGAGGCCTAGGCTCAGCTGGCATCCAATAGCCAGGGGTAGTGGTGCCGGCCTGATGAGGACGCCTCTGGTAGAAGTAGCGGACGCGGCGGCTGATGGTATGGTGGAAGAGGGAGAGGCCGAGCAGGTCCTGCCGGAGGGGGGTCTTGGAGGGCCAGGAGGAGTCCCGGGATCCTTTATGGAGATGGGGAGGGTAACAAGGAGGTTGGTTGTGCTTCAGGATAACGGCTGGTGTTAGTTGACGTCTGAGGCCCATATGAAGGTGGCGCGGTACTCGATAGGGGCTCTTGCTTCGGGCCGGAGGGTCCCTTACGAGACCTTTCGAGACTTTGGAAGGAGTCTGAAGGCCCGAGAAGGGGCATTCACTGAGGAGGTAGGGAAGGCTTTGGTGGAGTCCTTCGACTGTGGTGCTGTGGAGGTGTTCCATCTGTTCGTTGGTGGGGATGAGACTAGCAATGAGATCACCGTGGACGACTTCGATCGGCTACACCTCAGCTCTAAAGATATGAGGTGGGCCGCCCTGCCTGAGGCCGCAGAGGCCCCTCACACGAGTCAGGAACCTTCGCCGAGTGTACCTTGTATGTGACTCGCTCGCTATCATGGCCAAGTTCGATGAGATGGACAGGGATGGAGACGGACAGCTGGGGAGAGGGGAGGTCCCTTTGGAGCCACATCAGGCTTGGGTGAGGACCCTGTAGGGGCGACTTGATGGGCCGTGGGCTGATAGTTGGTGTCGCTGATTATTCGATGGTCAGGTGTACGGAGTCCTGGATCGAGATGGCTCGGGTTGGGTGTCCCTATCGGAGCTGCAGGTCCTGGCTGGTATGCACCCTGACGCCGTCCCACCCAGTGCCCTATGGCTCAGCAGGAGGTACCTCTTTGGGAGCCCGCTCGCTTCTCAAACGCTTCAGGGTCTCGGCTACATCATTGTGGACGGCAGAAGGGATCAGGGAGAAATTCCAGAGCCTGTCGCCTTACCAACAGTCGGAGGTTGGGCAGGTCCTCGATGTCAACGGCGATGGTAGCCGCCTCACTGCTGGACCTTCTAGTGGTACTTTCAGGGTACCTAGACGACCACGAACTGTCATTGCTACGTCTCTTCACCGAGGGAGAGCTCATTGAGGCCCTCTTGCCACCGTTGCTCTATGAGCCTGGTAGGGTTTCCCTTGATTCAATGTGGGATAGGAGACGTTTCTTGGCGAACACTAGGAGGATGCAAAGCATGACCAATGTCTTCACTGTGAAGGTAGTCGTAGAAAGCAGCCCCTGGGTGGGGCCGTCCTCGATGTCAGGCATTCGAGGCGCTAGCAGTTCCCTCGAGGGGTCCTGTGAGGGCGGCCGTCGAGGTGCCCGTGGAGGTTGTGAAGGGGTGGTTGTATGCAGTGGGGAGAAGGTGAGGGTGGACGTGGACGGTTAGGGGATGGTAGTTGGTCAGGCGGCTGAGGGAGCTATTGAGAGTCTTCAGTATGATCAACGCTGAGGCTTTCTTCAAGAGTGCCGATATTGATAAGGACGGGAGGGTCACTTTAGAGGAGCTGGAGAGGTTATTTCCTCCCTTGAGGGGCATGAATGAGGTCGGCGTTCTCTTATTCCACGACGACGCAGACTCTGTAGTGTCCTTCCGACCGTTCAGTCGGAGGGATGATGCCTCAGCTTGATATGCAGGTGTATAGGTATTGGAGGCCATCGGGAGTGAGGGCCCTGACGGTACCACCTCCCTCGACTGGCCAAGTCTGCAACAGCTCATCTACGCCTTCACGGCACCGCTACAGGTGGCCGTCTTTGCGTTGGAGTAGGCGATCCGATGCGGTGGACCTTCTAGTGGGGATTCGTCTCAGCGTCGTGGCCAAGTCAAAAGGGTCGGACATGCACGCTGTGGCGAGTCGGGTCCTACGGGGAATAGGTCCCGAGGAGAAGGCAGCCGTACTGAACGTGTTCGATGTGGACCGCGATGGTAGGGCAGGACAGTTCTCCATCACTTTTATGGGCATCAGGTGAGCTCGATGAGGTGGAGGTCCCCTTGCTGGGTCTACTTGGACGAAGCGAGACCGTTGAGACCTTCAACGCCATCCAGTACCAAGGCTTCAAGGTGGTCATGGAGGCCTCACTCGAGGTACCATGACTATATAGTATCGGTAATAGCGAGAATGGTAGGTCCCTGCGTCGGCACTATTGGAGACGGACAGACCACAGCTGGAAGGGCCCGAGGTGAGGGAAGCAATATAGTCGTTGCCAGTGCCTCCTAGGGCTACGCGACTGTATCGGGCTATAGAGCAGATGCTGATGGGGACCATCGGTTGTCTATGAAGGAGATGGAGGACTATCGGGATGTCATAGGGGCCAGCCATAAGGTGGTGTCTAAGGAGGTCAGTGTCTGGATTGAGGGCTCCGCCAAGGAGAAGCCCTCGTAGGTCTTGGAAGGTCTTGGTGTCGGGGAGGAAAGGATGGACTTGGGATTGTTGGAGGAGCTGCACCTCTGTACCAAAGACTATCGGTGATACTGGGCCTGGTCGGAGGCTGGGAGGGAATTATTCAGGACGGTCGGGTTGGTCTACGGCTTGGTGGAGGCATTGCAGCTACATGCTAAGTTCGTGGATATGGACCGCGATGGGGATGAAGAACTCAGCAAGGAGGAACTCGTTGGGGTCGGCATCAAGGCTGAGGAGGCGGCTTGGGTGGGACGCCTACGGTGGATGGGGGGCCACTGATGGTCAATGCAGTTGAGGCACCTCCTTGGTACTGTCAACAGCTCTTCGATATCAGAGAGGGAGTGGATGACGTTGGCGGGTACCTCCTATGAGGCGGCTCCTGATGCAGCTGTGTGGGTGGCGACCAAGTGAGGGCCGAGGGTTCCTATTAAGGACAATCATCGTGATATGATAGGCTACCCCAACGCGATAAGAACTATACGGTGGACTTGGCGAGAGTGATGGTAGTGGCGTTACGACAGCTGGATACTTTGACCAAGGACGAGGTGGAAGATGCCCGGGACTTCATTGACATCGATGGGGATGGTCGGTTGGGTTGATGGTCCGGGGGCTCCGGTGTTGTTGTGGTTTTCTCAGGGAAGTTGTCAGCATCAGAATTCGGCTGTCTGAGGCTGCTAGGGGATATGCATCACGTGGTGGAGTTGATATTGCCGCTTGAAGGGGCTCTAGAGGCCCCGCCTGTCGCGGAAGACTTGACTGAGGTAGCTTTCGAAGAGTTGGGGAGGAGGATCAGGGGCGATGAGAAGATATTCGGCGCGGAGGTGGGTCGGCGATCCAATGAGGGACTGCACCGGGCGGCTGATCTTGTCAGGCTTTCGCGCTTCTGTCCGACCCTAGAAGGAAGCTCATCCCGGTCCGGGTCCTCAGCAGGTGGATGCAGCTCCGCAATAGGAAGTGATGACGGCCTTGATAGAGTTCAGTAGGGTCTGTCCAGGCACCTTCGGCCGGTGGCTGGGATGTTCTCTGCAATGAACATGGACTCGCTGTTCTACAGCTTGGACCGGGATAGGGATGGGAGGTTGTCGAGGGATGAGCTCAACTGGGAGGAAGAGGATGCTCACTTGGTCTGGTCAGTGCCGGCGTCGAGGGCCAGAGCTCGCCTTGGTTCAGCTCATGGAGGAGTTGACTCGAACTGGATCCCAAGGAGACCGGGCTGGGCTATCGAGGAAGAGTTTGCAGTACTGGGTTCTCGCCCATTCGACCCCTCGAGAGGCGAAGCTCGACATGATTGGGTGAGCTGGGGTCCGGTTCGGGGTGATCAGCACCTGCCTCAGTCGAAGGAGCACCGCTGGCAATTCGTCTGAGGAGGGGCTGAAGAGGCCTGAGGAGGGCGGGAAGGAGTGGCATAAGCCGACAAAGAGAAGGAAAGGCGTGAAGGCCGACCAGGGTGGGTGATATCTGAGATCGGTGGAATAATACGATGCAGACCGCAACCAGTCGCGAGGCCTTGGATATGAAAAGCTTCTCTATGGCGCGCCGGAGGGCGTCTCCCACCGGGACAAGTTCGGAGAGGCATTGAGGCGCGGCTTTGAGGCGGACCTGAGCATCTCTTCTGATGGGGTATTGGGTACGTCGTCGTGGTTGCAACGGATGGTAGGAAGGGCCTGCAGGGGTGGTCGAGATCGCTCGCCCTCAGGTGCGCTCCTATTCGGGAAGCGCGACTACTGAGGAGGCATCGGTATGGTCATTCACGACCTTGTCCTCTGGCATTGTCTCAGCAGTTACCTCATCTGACCGTATCGGCCTACGTATCGGACATAGATGGCGATGGAGTCCTCTCCCATGCTGAGTTAAATGTCATGAGGGCCCATAGTGGGTCCTATAGGAGGCTGTTCCCAGTGGAGGTGAGCCCTAGTCTCGACCGCGGTCGTCACCCTTGTCCAGGTCCTGAAGCTGCTGGGAGATAATACTACTGGTACAGTGGACATGCAGTACTTTGAAGCCCTCCATCTGGCGACCAAACACTCAGCGTATGGGCTGCATGGGGAAGTGATCATATTGTTCTCAGCGCTCAGGAACCTTCCGTTGATTTACCGATTTGTCGAGGCTTTACTGTTGCATGATCGATTCATGCAGTTTGATAAGGATGGCGACAATGAGCTCACCTTGGAGGAGGTCGAGATTAAGGCTGAGGACGCGGACAAGAGATGGGTGGGCTACTGCTCGGCTCGAGGGGATCCTGGAGGTCTGCGGACATTTAGTTCTTCGGAGTACTGGACTCTGACGGGTCTGGGAAACTGTCACGAACAGAGTGGCAAAGGCTCGCTGGTCGCAGCCAAGATGCTACCCCTGCTGTCGTGAAGTGGATGGCAACGAATAAGTAGCCGAGGGGCTTTGAATAGGTGGTCGTCCTTGGTGACCTTGTAGACTCCCGAGAAGGGATGATAGCGTTGAGAAGGATACCGCTATCGTCACTGTAAAGGTGATGGGTGAGCTGGCCAAGTCGGGCAAGCAGGATGTCGATGAGCTTGTTCGGTTCCTAGATGAGGATGGCGATGGTAAGTCTTTAGGCTTTCATCCCTCGAACTTCCACCAGTGCGCCAGGGCATTTCAGGCAAAGTGGCTCCTTCTGAATTCGGCCTGATTCGTCTGGCTTCGGATCTCATGCCCATCATGGAGGAGCTGATACCCTACGGGCCGCTGGGCCATGGTGTCGTCTCTGCCGATCTCACGCGAGGCACATTCCTTGAGCTTGACCAGACCCTCAAGGCTGGCAGAGGGATTTTTGCTGACTCGGTGGGCCCGTTGTTGGTCAGCTGTGGAAGGCCTCCCTTCAGAGCTTCGATGATTTGTCGGTGGATGGCGCGATCCCTTTGGAAGTGATCACTCCATGGACGAAATTGAGAGCCTCTAGGTGGGCTCTTTCGTTTGGAATCTATGTGACATCACAGTCGACGGAGTAGGTTACTCGGCCAGGCAGTGCAGCTCTTCGATGCGGCTTCTCTCGCCTCGCTATTCTATCATCTCGACACCGATAGGAACGGCCTCCTGTCAGCAGAGGAGCTCGGCTGGGATGAGACTTTCGATGAGGTAGGCAGCTACAAGGGGATGCTATACAATGTTCTCTTCAGATTGTTGACATACTGTGGGAAGATGAGGAGGAGGGAAGGCGGGGAGTGTCCCGTCAGGCGCTGCAGAAATGGGCTTACATCCGGACGGTCCCTTTAGAGACGCACTTCCTGTTATTTGAGTCCTCAATGCTTCGCGATGGCTATCTCAGCGACGGACTGTTACTTAGGCACCGCTCTCGGCTGGAGGTGTCCAGCGCTCCGGAATTGAAGATTCGGTTGAAGTCGCTGCTAAAAGGCGTGCCGGAAAAAGGCCATGGGAAGAAGCATCGCGACAGCGAAGAGACGACTGAGGGACTCGAGTTCTTCGACTTGGACGGCAGTGGTGAGACGCGATGGGTCCTGTCACTGAGGCGGAGGTGGCCACAGGTGAAATCGAGGAGAGTGAGGCTGTTCTGGTACAGCTGCTACTTGGGCCCGATGCCGGCAGGGCGAGTTTTGAGGAGGTCTTTACTGACCTGCTGAAGAAGGCCTTTGGAGCTGATAGGGATCTGGGAGGCGCTATGGTGGAATCTATGTGGCACGTGAGGCTGACGGGGGCGATTTCGCCTTTGTTCTACCGCTGTTGTCCTTGGACTCGCAGGATTCCCTCTTCGAGATAGGCTCGCCGCGGCCTGAGGAGTCCACTGAGGGTCTTGATGCCGTCGCGGCATTTCATGATGTAGGCCATGCTCATCACTGTTGCTGTGGTTGACTCATTTCAGAGGCGACCGATGGCGGTGTTCCCGGAGACTAGGCTGACACGGAGGAGTTGGATAGAGTTTGGACGCCAGCAGCTTGGGGCCGGTCGTACCTTTTCAGCCGAGGTGAAGCAGTAACCTACTGCTGGTCGTGGACGTACCCCTCAGGTCTTTGACTTATTGCGAAGCTGCGTCGGTCAGGAGGGCCTATCATGGAGAGGTCTCGAGAGCTTATATCGGGTTCTCAAGGACGGCCGGTAGGGGGATGTCGATTGGCCCGCTATAGTTGCATCAGGGGGACGACTCGTCTTGTCAAACTCATGCGTTCGATTGGGTTGGAAGCGAGATTCACTGAGCTGGACGTTGACCGGGACGGATGGCTGTCGCGGGGCGACATGGGATGTGCCTCGGAGAGTTCTACTGTTGAGACCGCTACCGGCACTTCGAGCATCTGCGTAGGTGTCGACGTAGTGGTCCTTGGTATGACCCTCTCTAGTTGGCCTATGAGAGGCTCATGTCGTTGGTCCCGTCGGAGGCTCTTGGACGAGGGGAGTGGCAGGTCTTGGCCCTGATCGACCCAGAGACGCTACCGCCAGCGGCCTCACTGTTCGTCTCTAAGTGAGCATCTCTGGTCATCGCTGGTTCAGCATAACGCAGATTGGCTCGGCGCTATGATGGGTCTGGCGATCCTCTTGCTGGTTATGAAGAGGTCCTCCGGGGCTTCCCTGATGCTGTACGTGTCTCCATTAAAGACTTCATCACTTCTACCGATGGTACGGCTGCTTTCATCACGATCGAAGTGGTATCCTTCTAGTCGAGTTGACCATGACCATCATGCGCTTGGCTGTTGCGCGGGACGGACTGCTCCCGCTGGTCAGCAGTGAGGGAGATGCAATTGTCGAAGCGGTCGGCCTGATGGATGCAAATACTGATGGCCACATAGACGCCCATGAGTTTATCGATTACGGCATGGCCGTGCACAGCCCTGACGGGGTCTTTTCAATGGAGGTAGGGCCGCTGCGGGCAGCCTTGGGCCCAGCCTCGTCTTGTCCAATGCCTCAGACCTTCGACTCTCTCCTTGACATTGGTGCTGATACCATACCGGTGGAGGCTCTCGTGGTGTTCAGTCGACTTTGCGGCTGCGGAAGGTAGGGGATTCTGAATCGTTCCAGTTGGAACTTTTCTCTCTTTCTCCAGCGACTTGATTTCCCTCGTTGGGGCGGCCTTCAGTGCCGTCAATATGAAAGCGCGGTTCCAGATGTTGGACACTGACCATGATGGTGTCCTCTCTCGGGTCGAGCTTGTCGGTGCAGGAGGGACTGTCGGCCGCAGAGCTCTCAAGGTGGGGTTAGGAACTACCTTTTCCCCGCCTGGATGATGAGTCTATTACTATGGTGGCCCGTTCAGTTGCTCTCGCTTATCGATATGGACAGCAGTGGGAGCATCTCTCTCAAGGAGTGGCAGCATTGGTCACGGCTGGAAGCGGCAGCACCGATAGAACTCCGGCAAGTAGCCCTCTTGGTGGAATCCAGAGCGTCCCATGGGGCGTCGACGTGGACCTTTGATGGGCTCACCGGGGAGGCTCGAGTCCTCGCTGGAGAATATCTGGACTATAATGGCGATGGTGAGCTCATAATCATCATACTGTCTGAGGAGGTCTGCAGGCATGGTGTCGGCGCGGGAGTTGGGCATGCTAGGGCTGCTGGGTGGTGAGGACTGGACCCGAAAGGTGTGGTATGAGCAGCTCTATCATGGGTTCGAGGCCGCTCTTGGAGCCTCGTTAAGCCCGGCAATGTCGTTGTTACAAACCGAGCATAAGACAATAGATGACGCAGCAGACAAACCTGAACGGGGAATGGACCTGAAGAGGTTTCGAGTGGGTCCTGCCCCTCATGGGCTGTGGTTTTGGAGCTGCAATGGACGACAGGGTCAATAGCTTGTCTCTCACGGGTTTCTAGTGTTGCGGTCATTGTGGCACTAAGTCATCCGTGAGATGATCTTCCTACTTTATCCTCAGGAATACCTGGGTGTTACATCTCCGAGCTCACACAATGCTGCAGTGGCAGCATTCGCCTACCTCGATACCGATGCTGATGGGAGAATCAATGCTGTGAGCGTGTCAGTCATTTGCCATTCTTGCATGCCCAAGCTGCCTGCAGGATGAAGGTTTGCGTGTCGAAGGGGTCAGAAAGTACCTCAGTGACTATGGCTTTATTCGTCTGGTCTCGGACACCATAGCCGTATGGACTCAGGAGGTGTGTTTGGAATTATCTCTTTGGTCCGGTCTAGGAGCCCATTTGGTGTCTTCCCTCAAGGTTACTCAAGGGTCTTCGACCGATACTGTTTCTCTAGTGCGACTCGCTGCTCACGGCGACGCTGACCAATGCAGCGCTCGTCAGCTCAGTGCTGAGCTCTATGAGGTGGGCGGCCGAGGCGGGTTTCTGAAGGGTGACGGGTCAATGTCGTTCGGCAATCAATGCCTCAGAGTGGTCAGTGCCGCGCAATGGGTCTTTTCTCAGTCCTACAACATTCACATCCCCGAGGGCTTGGTCGAGATTCCTTGGCAGTTGTGGCGACTGGTCGTCTGGAGGCACTTGACGAGCGAGTTCGTCGAGGGCGGAGATGAGATGAGCTCATGGCAGTCACTGCATATCGATTGAAGCAGCATGTTTCCACTGCACCATGTTTCGCTACCATGACGTCAAATTTCTGATGTTGGTTGGCATTTGTGTTGGTCACCTCCCTTCTACCGCATTGAGTGCTTCAGAGTTTCGATCTCCATATACAACGTTGTGGATATTCTCTGTCATATTTCCACAATAGTTGTCCTTTTTTCTATTGTCTGGTATTTGCAAGATTGTGATCAACGAGCAGCTGATGGAATCTCTGCAGTTCCTTATATAGGATGTTTGTATGATGAGCGAAGGCGATAGAAGCAACGGGAGTTCGCAGTGTCGCGCGTGTAAAAACTGTGCATAATGGTAGGAGACTGCTATTACTATTACTATTAGCCTACTTTTTTTAGTTTTTAGCCAAATCTCGGAGAGTCTCTAGCTGAGTGGGAGAGAAGGCTACAGGAGCTTGCTTATACAGGACCAGGACGTGGAGAAGCGCCTGGGAAGAAGCAGGTTGCTGATAGGTTCAAAAAGGTACTGAATTGCCCATACAAGGGTCGGGGTCGTAATTGTGTATCTATCCGTGATCACTTTCGCGGCGGGTTGCGAGAGTGTACGTGTAGTGTGCTTTCAGATTGCACGAGAGGGGGGCTCAGAAGACGCTGTATCGAGTCATAAGAGGCCTTTAACTCCGCTGGGTTCTGTCGACCCTGCGGCTCCAGAGCCGAGTTGTAAGGAGCAGAAAGCAAACTCGTCGACTGCTCGCGAGTCTATCTCCGGAGGTGAAAGAGCATGTGCTAGCGAACCCGTATCGCAGACCGAAATAGTGGTGCCTTTACCCAAAGGTTTACAATGTCTCAATATATCCGAGTTGAAACACCTCGAAATAGGGTGGGCACCGGATAAACAGGGATATCTTCGACATTTTGTATGGGCTCCGCTGTCGGGCCGCTGCCCTGCATGTAACACTTCTCGAATCTCCGCTCATACTGCTGGGCGTACCAAACTTTGCTACAGGATTGGGCTACCGTATAGCTTACAAAATATTGTGTTTAGATGTCTCGACTGTAAGGGTTATTGGGTGTCGACAGACGAAAGATACTGCAGAACACTGAGTAGCACTACTATGTGCCGACAGCAGTTCATCACCAGCGGCTCAGCGATCATCAGAGAGCGGTCATAAAGAAAACCAGATCGAAGGAGATCCTTGGCCATAGGAGGTGGGCCGGAGACCAAGGTTGAACGATGCTGCACCATCTGTGCGCAACCATGGAGCAGCATCTATAAGAGTCTCAGGCATTGTTATATTGGTCAGGGTGTTGTTTTCTGTCTGTTTTCTGATGACCCATCCATATTGGTCGGCTACGAAGCGGAGAAGCAAGCTCGCTTGAAGGGGCATTGGAAGAAGCCAAATGATGAATGCAGAAGAAAATGAGGATGCATGAATTGGTGTATTTATTTGCTCAATGTTGCGTCTGGGGGGTTTGGTGTGGGTGAATGGTAGGAATAGTGCTTTTCAGTGGCATTTCAGGCTAATTTTTCCCCTTCTTTCTCCTCTTCTTTTTTCTTTTTCTCTTTCTGCTCTTTCTCTCTCCCCCTTCTCTTCCTCTTTTCTTTTCCCCCTCCTTTTCAGTATCTTTTGCCCCCAGCTTT
The DNA here is from genome assembly GCF_000006405.1 of Perkinsus marinus ATCC 50983. Lineage (NCBI taxonomy): Eukaryota > Perkinsozoa > Perkinsida > Perkinsidae > Perkinsus > Perkinsus marinus. The sequence continues at coordinate 164,354 of NW_003217015.1, forward strand.
GTGCAGCTGGATAGAATGTCTGCCTACGGAGCAGATGGTCGTAGGTTCGAATCCTGCATCGGGTATTTGATGATTTTTTATACTAGCTTGTTCGACCACACCATACAGGCTAACTGGAATTCACAAGTTTATTGGCATTTAGTCATGTCCATGAGAAAACCATCGTTGCCGCTGAAAATATCTGAAGTTTGAGTTGTCAAGAAATATTCGTTGGCGAGTGGGACTGTACTATGCCCGTCCTCCCACAGAGTCAGACAGGCCCAGCCGAGTAAGGGGAAGGGTCGGCAGCATCTTGTTCATGAGCATCTGAATAGTCCCGTTGAAAGCCACAGGATGACATCTCCGTGTTCTCCTGCTTGAAGCCTCCTTTATGATAGGGAAGCATTGAACGGTTATCTGCTCGTTGTCATCGTAGTAGTGGCAGTTGTATCGGGATGGCGAAGGGGACACTCTGGTGATGCAGCAGCTTACTCTTCGGTGTGATGTCGGCTTGGAACTATAGGCTCCGGTACAAGGCTTGAGAGGAGCCCCACGCGACCATGGACAGATAGAGGGCTTCGTCACAATAACACCCCTTCACTGACCTTCTTTGGAGACTTCATCCCTGCGACGCTGATGTTGACTGTGATACACTCACCTTAGTTGTTTACTCCTCTTACCTCGAAATGGCAAGCAAGCACTTGTCGAATGTCCTAGAGGCTGCTGGAGAGTGGTTCGAGCTGCAGGTGGGGTCGACGTATTCGTCGGGCACGCACTATGATGAACAGGTACTGGCGGCTGAGACAGAGTTCAGTGCTATTGGTAAGGCTAGTATGGAGTTCCGAGTGGCTGTTGCCAAGTTGAAAACATTCGAAGAACAGGCTTTACAGCTCATCGCAGGAACTCCTCTACCAGGTAAGACCCGAGGCTGGTCACGGTTGTGATCGCTGTGTTTTTTTCAGAAATGCCAACACTGAAGGAGGAAGCAATTATGAAGCAGGTGATGAAGATGGACAAAGCCGCCGTAGCTCTGGATGAGATGAAGGCGCCGCAGATCCCCAAAACAGCCCCTAATCTGCAGAGTGAGTACTTACGTCTTCCACAGTATCTTGTTTGAGACCATATAATGGACGTGGCCAGGCGCGGTGCCTCGCTCTGGTGTGGGGAAGGCTCCAGCACGGGTCATAGCCCCACCGTCGCAACCAGAAGGTGTCACTAAACCTCCGAAGGTTGTGCCCAAGAGCAAGGCAGCTGTTGTTAAGGATGCTGTTGTTGAGGAGGTGACGGTGGATGATGACTCTGAGGATGATGTAGGTCCCGACAGGGTCATATCCGGATTTTATGGAGGCTCGCATCCCTCTGGGCCGTTCGGTCATATCAACATGTTCAGGATGTTGGAGCTGCTGCTGACATATCTGAGGCAGTAGTTGACATCACAGCTCGGGAGGAAGCGACTCCTCCGCACCCTGCTGGTGGGATCGTTAATCAGTTGAAGAACAGATTTATGCTGAATAAGAAGGAACAGGCAGCTCCCAAGACCCCAAGCGCGGAAGGTATGTCGCGCCCGTCGCCATGATTGCACCCTTATGTTGGTCTATCAGATCTTCGCCAGATCCCGTCCCAGGCTAGTAACCCCTTCAAAGCGGGTGACAAGTGTAGGGCGTCCCATTAGTTGCTGTTGGTCGATTCCATCCTTTTCTCTCTCTCAGGGAAAGGGCCTGCAGGATTCAGAACGCCCCGATTCGTGGCACCGCCTCCTATGCGGGAAGAAGACACTGTGGTCTGTGAGCCAGGCCCATCGGTGAATGAGGCGGTAGTCGGCGTATCTCACTTCGCTGTGTTTAGGCCATGCAGATAGATGATGCTGAAGAGGCTGATGACGAGACGGAGGAGAGTGAGCACGAGAGGAGTATTTTGAAGACCTGTTATGAAAGCAATGGTGAGTCCTCCGTCGCCGCTTCATCCGATGGAAGTCTCTTGTTAGCGTTCGATTCCCTGCCGGGGTATCCATCGGGGAAGAACGGACCTACTGAAGATGACGTGAAGTAGGTCCATGGGATCGCTTCCGTGAATGACATAGGTGATGCCCTCGAGATGTTTCTAGTGTCGGCCGTTATCAGTAGAGGAACCTTTCGAGGGCATTCGTTGTGTAAAGGTCGCTGGTTGTGGCGATGGATCTCGCATTGGCTGCACATGATGCGGTCTTATGGCAGATTTGTCGATGCTCTCGAGTCGTTCGGGTCTATTAAGAAGAATACCAACAATCCACCAACGCCTGTGAAAGCATGTAAGCAGTTAGTTGTCTCAGTGCTATGGTAGCCTTCACAGGCACCCTCACCCTGAATACCACCCCAGTGGTCATTGGTCGGAGGAGTTGTGCTCCACAGAGACAGGAATTGAAGCCATTACCTGCATTGGATTCTAACGACCAGGTAGCGACGCTGGTGGTGAGAAGAGTTATGCATCTTTATTTTGATATCTCAGTACGATGTGTCGGAGAAGGATACTGACAATTCTGATCAAGAGAAGGGAGGAAAACCGAAAATTAAGAAGAGAATTCCGGAATGGTCGAGGCAGTGGAAGCGACTGGTAGGCATTCTGGACTGTATTAGCCATCGTCGAGTACATCTATTGGGGGATTCAGGTTAGGGACCAGGCCAGTGTAGATCCCGAATCTGTTTTCGGCGGCGCTGTGCCCGCGACAGACTTGGACCGAATATTTAATGATGGCAATTACAGGCATATGAGGATGGACAGACCTCGTCGGAAAAGGTGGGAGGATTCTGTCGATGGGCTCACGCTGATCTCTGCGTGTTTCTCTCAGAGGCTCCAGCGCGTGTTGGTCCTTCGACGCTCTTACCCAGAGGGAGATTGATGAGTACCGTTTCAACTGCGGTCAGACTGAGAAAGTTGAGGACATCTTCGTTGGAGATAGGCGGCCATAATTCACTTAAGCATGCTCAGACCGGGCTCGATGAAGCTTCCTCCTAAGAGTAGATGGTCAGTTTGGTTGTCATAGTATATAGCGATAGACCTCATTCAGCAGTCAACGTTGAAAAGTCTCCAAGAATTCTCTTGTCTGCTCACCGAATCGCTGACTCCGATACACCGTCAGATATATAGTACTGTCTCGACACGGTGACAAATGCTGGAGGAGCACTTCTGTACCATTTTGGAAGCTCCTCAGGGAAGTCGCGTCGAGTATCCGCGGAATTAATCTCTCTTGGAGTGTATCGGACGGCTACGGGATAATCCATGGTATCATGGCAATGTATGTATGCGTTGTATGGATAAAGCAGGCTCCTATGAGCACGATCACTCGGTGCAATTCCGACACGAGGCGGGACACAGAAGGCGTGAACGCGGAACGCGAACAAGCTTTTGCTGTTCACAACGTTATCTAGAATGCTTATTCGTTCATGCATACGAAGGTTAAATTGAGCCAAGTGCGATCTTCGCCAACTTGACAGATGAGAAACAATTGATAGGCTGTTACTGTGCGCTGTACTACAGTGGACGAATCATATGTGCGTTTTGTGCTCCCCTAGCATGGCGCGTGACGCGAGGTAGATTTGACTATAGCGCGATCTAAGACTCTCAGGTGACGCGGTGCAATGTACCGCAGGATGTCACATCATGTTCTTAGGAAACTGGCCTTCAGCCTACGGCCTACCGCCCGAACTTTGGGACCTCAGATTCATGCTTTATACTAGGTCTCAAGCACTGAAGTATATTGCCTCAGAGCTGGCCACGAGAATGTAGTCGAGAACGAAAGTATGATCATTTGCATCACCGAAGTTTGGCGGCCCCCTCCACACTAACCATCAATTTGATGCACGTTTGATACGGCGAATTGGTGGGCTCTAATCAACTCTAACCTTACTCGTGATTGAACCATACTTAGCTCCACCTCTGTGGAAGGTGTTGTTGTTTCCGTCTAGCTGTGTGGGACAGTGCTGCTTGTTCTAGCTCCTCTAGGGTTGTTCAAGACAACTTGCAGCGTTCTCTTCGGGAAATATAGAATACACCGTGGACGACATGACAGTGTTGAATGTCAACTGAACAGCTTTCCTCACTTTTCCCGGCAATGTCCACCCCTACTTCTGGATTAGAGCACGGTACCTCTACCGAAAAAGTGTTCACGGGTTCTGATTCTCGTGTAGAGGCCAAGCCCTCTTCCAATACTGTTTTTCATCGTTTAACACGTAGCGGTCACATCATCGCTCCTGATGGACGGTTTAGCGCCGTCTTCAATCTGGCAGCAGCTACGTTAGGTGCTGGGGCTCTGGCGGTACCTATCTCTATCCTCAATGCGGGGATCTTTGGTGGCCTCGTCCTATTACTCGCCATGGGCGTTCTATCTCTCCTGTCAATAGTGATGATAACACAGGCTTGCCATGTTACCGGAAAGCCGACTTATGAGGAGCTGTTAGACCATCTTTTCGGGAAGCGGGTGGGATATGTATTCGACTTGGTCATGGTTCTATTCTGTTTCGGTACTTGCGTCACTTACATGATCACCTTGTTTGATATCCTTTCTCCCGTGTTGATCCACATCATTGGTCCTAACCCTGACAATTGGTTTCTGAGTCTGTGGGTGCATCGTGTACCCTTCACTGCGATTGCAGCAGCACTAGTTCTCCTACCACTGTCGATGAGGGAACACATAAGCGAAATCCGTTATGTGACCTTCTTGGGCGTTATCGGGGTCTGTTTCCTGTCTTTGACGTCTATCTATGTTCTTAGTCGTTATGGTGTGTCTGATGAACTTCCGTCGTCCATGGTCTCTCCAGTGAATGGTTGGACTAGTCTGATGGCGGCTATTAACACCTACACGTTTGCTTATTGTAACCAACCCAATGTCCTGAGGTCTACATCCAAGTTCGTGACTCCAGTCCTCGCCGCTTCCTCCCCCGTGGTTGCTTGGACGATTTTGATTTGCTTCTCTGTCTACGCTACTATCGGAGTTATGTGCTTCTTCGCCTTTGGCATGAGCTTGGAGTCCTCAGTCATTGTGAACATGGGCCAATACATCTCAAGAGGTGATGTGATGGTTTGCATTGCGTTTGCTCTTATGTGTGTTACAGTGGTCGGTGCCTTTCCCCTGGTGGTCTACCCTCAGAGGAGCTCCATCGTTCATGCCATTTCGGCTGTTCTCCCTCCGAAGACGTCCTTTAGAAGGCGTGTATACGGCTGGATAGTAGTGGTATTCATCATTGGTCTGTCCTACGCTGTGGCCATTGCATTACCTGATGTAAATGTTATGTTGGGATTGGTCGGCTCTTTGACCGGTTCGATTGTCACATTTTATTCCCCGGCGGCCTTCATATTGAAGATATCCAAGAAGCCCATCCTTACCTTTGACTTCGAGCATATCATATGCTATGTACTGATAGTCGTTGGAACAATCGCCTTCGTACTGGGGACCTACGCCTCAGTTCAAGGTGTGATCGAGTATTATAATTAGGCCCCTCTCAGCCGTTTAGGCATTTTCAAGGGTCATGGCTCTACCATACAGTAGTTGTTGGTTTGGCTGCTGTGAAATTGTTAGAACGATAAGGGTCTTTCAGCAATATTAGTATGGCTATTTGCTGTTTATCCGTTCGTCGTTATCTAAGGTATCATTCACTTCATAGCTTGAGGAGTCTCTGAGTCCAGCTTTTCCATGGTCATAATCGATCTAAGATTCATTGGGCAGCTTTCTGATATGGTTAATTCTTGAGTTGGTTGGGGTGGAGTGGGACATAGCGGACTGTAACGTCTTTCGAGCTCCTTTCGTGTCACACTCCCGGCTCATTCCAAGAAGCAATTCTTCCATCACCGGATGAGGATGATGATATGTGATTTCGGTGCTATATAAATTTCCTAGTCCGATTGGAGACTATTATAAGGAGAGTTACTTATGAGGAACTCATACATGTATAGACACTACTACATACATCCCTATGTTTTTGGCTCTTGAGGAGGCAGAGATACCTCGGAGACAATCTTCGTTCTTTTCTAACAGTATGTATCGCCTCGGATGATTCATCCTCTCGGTGGAACCTTCTTTGGCATGATGTTGTCGTTGGGAGCAGTTTTGATCGACCTCAACCAAAGTATAGTAACGCAGAACATATTGGAGCAACGAACTGGGTATTCACACATGCGGTAGCGAGAGTCATTTCTTCTTCCCCTTGTTGCCACGACTGCTAGACACTATGAGGTTTTCCAATTCCGCTCTCTCGTCTATGGTATCCTCGTAGCCGCAGTCAACTCGAAGCAACCTCCAGTCGCACCTGCCGTGAACACGTCGAAAACGTAATCGAGAGTCTTTCGCACGTGTGTCCATCCACGGCGTCCTCGTTGATGTTCAAGAAGTCAAAATACCCACGAATTGGACCAGTCCCCTCCTCACGAGGATCAGGGTATGCGACACTCATTCGAACAATCTGCTGAATAACGGGAATGCTCGGGTGCAGCAACGTACGGTCACCTGATATGATATACGAAGTTGGGCTGAACCAGTGAGGTCTTTCGCATCCTCATCTTTGAGTATATCAAACACCAGTCTATCACTGGGCTCTCCTTCGGCCCCCTTGGAAGTCTCAACTGGATCAGTCTGACATCGAAAATTCTCGAACAGCGGTTAGCTACGCCCTACGCTGTCATCATTGATCATGCTAGCGATAGCGGCGACCAGCATCCTCCGTGCCAACAGCGCTCGAACGGTTGAAAGAGTCGCTCTGGCTTCCGGGGTGAGGCATGCAGGGGCCTCCACAGTTCCAGCCGATGGTCGTGTCCACCTGCAGCCAGTCTTGATCTCCATAAGGGAAGGCCCGTGATGAAACTATTCCCAATAGACTCACACTGAGTGTGGTTCTTCATCTTCAGTTGCTTTGAGCTCGCTTGACTCCCTCATGAGCAACTCAGTGGCTAATGCCTCCCGATTGGGGTCATTCGCATCAACTCCTGTAATTTGCACCATGAGGATACCCGAAGATATCTCATTCACCTTCGGCAATCAAAGCAGCGACCTTCTCGCCTAAATTCCTAACCGCATTCACAAGCCCCGGCTTGAGGAGGTCTTCGTACCAAACCATATACTCAGCAAGGCTCTCGGCGTCCCGACCAGAGTCGAAAGAGCCTACCGTAGCCTAATAGGTCTTGACAGCGACTGCCATGCCGACCTTCTAGACTAACGCCGTTGAACTCCTTGCAGTTGACACCTTCCACAAAATACGAGTATTTGCCCAAACCGTGCATCTTGCCATCGTGCCACATTCCCACGTAACTGACCAGCCGTCCACTAGACCGGTGCCAACCACTCTACGTTTTATCTCCTTGATGGCGACCTCTGGGAAGGGACCATTTATATGTTCCATAGCCTTGGTACGTATTGGACAACACCTTGATCGGATCACCATCTGCTGATGCAGTGGTTCAGCTCACTCTTGAACCATTCGTGGGTCACCTTCTGCCTTTACGCAGCTGAAATATCCAGTATAGCAGTCGCCGTTTTTGAACCTTTGCGTGCCGTAACAGCGAGCTCCTCGATGCCAGATGCCATTGAAGTGATTGCCTACCACTCCTCGAGCTAATCACAGCCTGATATGTGCGTCTACCTTTGTTGTAGTATTCCCCTTCGCCATGGATAACTTTACGATACTGTATAGACTCATCGTTTTCTGTATCCCCATCTTGCAGTGCTTCTAGGATGTATCTAGCATGCACCAAGCTCTATCATCTTCAATGCAACCGACGTTACTGTCCACGGTATCGGCCCCCGTTGCGGAATTTGAACTCCCCGAAGCGTACTGAGCAGGGATCTGCGGTCTCCGGGCGACTCCCTGCGGTTTCGAAGTCGGCCATGAAGGGCAACCCAACGGATCCTATAACGACATCACCACAGATACGGCAGCCTGTAGACGCGGCACGAACATTCACGTATAGCAACCATATCGCAGAATGTATGGCGGATCCTTCCACTCGCGCGGAATGGTCGTGTTATTCTGATGAAGAGATTGAGGTTCATTGGATGAGCATTCGAGAGATCGTGGGTCTCTGTTATGCCGACCCTCTCATTCACCGATGACATCTTTCGCGTGAGTTGTGCGAGTATGAGAGCGGCATTACTCCGCTCTCATACTGGCCAATTGTGGTCATACTGGCATACTGGTCATACTGGCCATTACTCCGCTCTCATACTTCGCATGACTGGCCAACACTCTGAGTGGACCAGCGTGAACTCAGCATTCTGATATATTTACTATATGGGACTGAGCACGGCAATCCCTATACCATTGATTTCATGTGCGTTCCCTCGCCGTCGGGTATGCCCTTCAAACGAGTTGGTCTCCAAATTGACAACATGCAAGTCAGATTGAGTCAGAAACATGCTAGAAGGCGAAGCTATAATGGTGATCACTCCTGAAGACAACGACAATGGCCATGATGAACGACGATGCGAAGGAGCGCGACTTACGTCTCGAGTCTTTCCAGTGAGGCCGCAGATACGTTTGAGACCATTCCGTTTGATACCCAGCTTGGTCGACCTATTGTAGCTCATACCATCCTGGCAGCAGAAGCATAGTCCTCACCGTCGCATCCTGTTGAGCCTTTGGAAGAATCTCGGCCGCTTCGGAGGTTTATAGTAGTCCTCAGACCTGATCGTCCGCACTCTATCGTACCTATCAGTGGTGGCTATGGTATCAATGGAGACGTGTGCAGGTGTACTTTCCCTTCTGCAGGAGTTGCATGGCGTAGATGCACGACTTGAAGTGCAGCTTAGAGCTCTTTTGATATATCTCGTCAACCGTGGTGTCCAGCAGGGGCTTTGGGAAGTTCCTCAGAGGGAAGGAGACTACTTTGAATTTGCTGATAACTTCCCTGACAAATACCAACCACCTAGGAGTAAACTCAACGCGAGAGAGAACACACTCTAGGAGGGTATAGAGGTTCTCCTAATAAAGAGGCTCAAGGGAATTCAAAAGAAGCCATACAACACCAGGACCGATACGGGGGGATTACTACAAAATTCTTCCCTGCCACCACAAGAGTACTTCTGTTCCCCCCTACTACCTCGCCGTCATCCCAAGGTACCGATGGTCGTAGGGCCAGGGTTCATAGGGGAGCTTAGTCGTGATGGGCTGACCATAAGGTCGTAACGTATTCACTTGCATTAGTCTTAGGCAGCTTCGAAGCTGGAGGCTCCTTAGCATTGCTGCGGGCTAACTGAGGTTAGTGAGGATGGTACTCGAACACAACATGGTGTGGTACTGGAGAAGGGCATGCACACCTATCACAACCGTTGTATGGTAGAAGTTGTAACGAATTTACTATTTTACTGGCAGCCTCGAGAGGTTTAGCTTTCTTACTCCGCTTGTTGAGAAGTGCCTGGTCTACAATGAAGCTTATCGACTCCACCAGAAGGTATTGGATGACTTCAATGAAACACGGATACGCTTGACAACATCAACAACGAACTCCGGTTAGCCATTTCATACTACTCAAAGGGGCATGTTTGATCACCTATTGAAAATCTTGGAGAATAAGCTCGTCTTGGGCTCGGCAACACGACCGCCTTTACCTCTGCGTTGTAGTCTAACAGCAGAGGAGTCCATGAGGAGGGCGGCGATCAACAGCATGGTTGGGGTGAAGCGAGGGAAGTGCATTGGTAAGGATGTGAAGGTGAAAGTGTGAACGCTGAGAGAGATGAAAGTAGAAGATTGAGTCGTTAGCATGGAGAAACGCAACTCAAGTTTAACGGTTTGGTGAGGGGACGCAGACATTTTTTGTGGATGCAGAATTATACACGTCTGGCATGGTAGATAATACGTGAGTGACTGTTCATCAACAGCCACCTCAGCCACTCAAGTGGGACGTATGGCTGGCCAATACTTGCTCAGTTGCTCTCTTACATGGTTCCCTATGTATGCTCGAATATGGAATGATCATGGATTCATCTGCTGTAGTGTGTGAACATCTACTCTTCCTTCTTGAGGGTCATGGCAAGGAGCAATCTTGCGTGGGACATTGAGAATTGATTTTCATGGCGCGGGCGGAGCGAAACGACTCGCGTTCCGCCGATTTCGCATTTTGGTGCAAAGTGAGGCACCTTTGGCATCCTCCCTCATCTCTCCGAGCTCGTGGTTTGCGTTGCGTCTTGAGTGATTCCCTATTGTAGTTGACTGAAGTAGCTGTGATGGCTCTATGTCATCATCAATAGCCCATACCCCCTCCCTTCCTCCGTTGAGGTGCGACTTAGTCCACGATGTGCTAGAGTGCATGGACAGCGACATTACTGAAGAATTTATAGGGGTAGTAATAGTAGTACGGGGAGAGCGGTACCATAGGGAACAAAGTTATCTACATCGTATACGGTCGAAGACTGGCGAGCTTACCTGAACCGGTGAGTGTAGGCACACATAAAGGGCGGCGAGGAAGGAGATGGAAAGGATCTTGGGGAGGTCACTGAGATCACAATGAAAGTAGCAGTGGTAGTGTTGGAGTGAGATAATCGAGACTGCTTAGTTGAGTACCGAGGCCCATGATGTTAGCAGTATAGGAGATTACCTACCAGCTCTTACTGTTTTGAAGTGGGTTATCGACTGAAAAGCATCCATAGGCTGCCATTATTGGTGTTAGTCTCGCGGGTTCATACATAGGCAGTGCTCGAAGCTTAGGGACGAAGTTAGGAGGGCTGATAGTGTTGAAGTAGAACGGACCGATGCAGGTTGAGTATCACTTTCGGTGTCTTTAGTTTGTCCAGGAGTCACTTGAGTGACCTCTCGGGCATGAGCTCATTGCTGCCCACCTTGCAAGAGCTGTGAGTTAAAGGCTCGGGCTTTCATCCGAGAGGTCCCGAGTTCGATCCCTTGTGAAGGTACCTTGCCTTTAATTGTCTTACCACTATGCATGGCATCGAATGGATGGACTCGCTCCAAATAGTAGACGTGGAAGGCAACTCAATCTCTACCATCAGCGACCTCTCAGCCCTCGCCACATGTGAGACCTCTGTAGTGCATCACCCTTTAGTATTATTACCTATCACTTATCAGGCAGTAGTGTATGGCAGCTCTCGCTCGAGGGCAATCCTGTCACTCGTAAGGCCTCCCTGAAGGAGCTTATCGATCTCGTACCGAATTTGGAGGTCCTATATGACGACACGAGGGTTGATTGTGTTTCCCAAACACAAGCTTCTGGTTTTACAATGTGAAGGAGAATCAGAGTTCATGTTTTTATGCACAGTGCTTTAGATATGAACTGTACCGAGGGAGGCGAGGGAGCTTAGCCGTGGCTCGGTCCAGTGCATCGCATCGTAGAGTGATGGTCGGTATGTGGTTTGAGGAGATCGTCGAAGGTGTCCTCCCCAGTTACGTCCGGAACTGGATAAGTTGTTGGCAACTACTACGGCGCTCTGCGACTTGGACAAGGCAAGTTGCTGCTAGCGCTCGGCAAGTTCAGCGTAGTTCGTTGTAGGCCAATGATGTGGGAGAGGAAGATAGTGGATCGGACCGGGATGAGATATCCCTGGTAGTGGAAGAGGCCAGGAAGCGGGCGACAGGGCAGGGCAGATATAGCTGGGATAATGTGGGCTTAGAATCTCTGGGTTGACGATGTGGCAGCCTTGTGTTAGGGCTCCTTCATTTCGGCACGTTTGCCGTTCACAGGGAGCACGACAGATAGTGCCGGGGACTACCTTACTCGACCATGTAGGGAGAGTATCGGGGAAATGGTGACTGGATGGCGCAGTGTAGGCACCAGCGAGACAGTGACGAGAGCGGCGACCGCGAGGAGCGTCATGTGTGGTTCGCAGCCGTCGATGCCGCCGAGCTCGTCGATGTTGACGACGGGTGGGGAGGCTTTCAGTGGAAGCCCTTTGAAGGCTATACGATACAGTAAAAGTAGAGGGCAAGGGAGAGGGGAAAAGAAGAAGGCTGGATCGCTGGAAGAGGCAGAAATGAGTATTAGACAACTCCTTGATAAGTGAGGGGGTATCTTAGGGTTGCCTATGTAAGATACGGAAGAGGTTGATTTCGTTACCACAGGTATCGGACAGATGATACTCCAGATCGTTGATGTCGGCAGGAGATCAGCCGCTCTCACATGTAGATGATGATGACCATTACACTCCTTCGTTGTCACTTGATACCCGTTGTTGTATTGTCGAAGTTAGCATAGGGCGTGGTCAGTTTCTTGGCGTTTTCAATATGGCAGGAGGCTCTGCTACTGCCAACAGCAACAAGAAGCAGCAACAACAACAACAGAATAAGCGAGGGGGTCAAGGAGGCAGCGGCCCTCGCGTAGAAGTCCCTCATGGGATCGAACCGCGTAAGTTCGCTGGTAGGCGACACTTTATCAGCACCGACGTGATTGCTGTGTATGGTTGTTGACATTTCGGCTGCTCATTAGTCCAAACTTTTTGGCGAGTTTCGGACCCCAACGGTATCTTGTCAGGCGCGGCCGGCAATCTATATTCGTCCTACGAGATTGTCAAGGCGGTCAATGACTTTTTTGGGGAGGTAACAGGCCCTGGCTAGCAGCATTTCATACCACTCCTTGCTCTATTCAGGCACTACCTGCCTTGGGGTATATTGAGAACACGAGTCTCCCTTGGATGAGAATAGTCCTTATGACTATGGCTTGCACGGCGGGCGTTATCGGCCAATTTTTTCTCAAGTTCCCCGCGGTACGCGACCACTTTCGTATCTTTCAACATTTGACTTTTCAGGATGCCTCTCTGCTGAGATTTTGTGTCCTGGGGTACTTCCTGTTTTCTGGAATCACTTGTGTGGTAGACATGTTATGGATGAAGTCGAGCGGCATGCAGATCAGCGATCGCGAGGTAGATGCTGCTGGTGGTGGCGGAGCAGTAGTTGAATGGTGGAAGTTGCCTTTGCTCAGACTGGTGAGAGAATCTTCGTTGATGTGGAAATGCCGGGATTTGGCTCAAACTTGGTGTTAAGGTTGCGAAGTTACCAGTCGAATTTGTCCGAGGTGATGTCAAGATACTCATGTGCATGCGTGCAATAATCTTGTGTCGTGATTAGGAGATCAGAGAGAGCATAGGAAACTACTTTCATGAGGACGGCGAGCTGGATGGACAGAAACTGCTCACTCGCTTTGACGTTCTTTACCGTCGTTTCGCGGCCCATAGGAACGGTGATTTAAAGGCTGAATAATTTTGTGGCGCGGTGAAGACTACAGCTATCGCTGTTGCTGTTGTTGAGGGGAATGGTCATTTTCATCCAAACATCTAGCTGAGTTCATCAATAGAGGTGTATGGTTTTGGTAGAAGGCAGTATTGGCTTCATTTGAGGGCTGTGGTTATCTGTATCGTGTTGGCTATTGAGCAAAGTACCCCTATTGGGTGAGCGCCGTGCTCGCATGCCATGCATGATGGGATGTAGACGCATTCAGTGGTAGAGTGGAGCTCATGAAGATGTGACTGAAGAAGAAGGATTGAAAGTTACCCTCGGAAGTTCACAGTGGTTTCTAGGTACTTGCTGGTTGTGTAGGTGTCTTTTTGTGTCGGATTCCCGCGTGACTAACATGAGCTGCGATTGGTGTATATGGTTTGCTGATGAACTCTGCAGAGGGTAGTTTGCCTCTCGGCATTATTGTGGTTGTAGTTGTCGTTATCTAACTATTTTGTCATGTCTAGTGCTACTCTTAAGGACCTCGCTGAGGCTGTGAAGGCTGGTCAGAAGCTCATCATTGTTGATGTTAGAAGTGATGATGAAGTGAAGAATAAGCGTAGAGACTCCCGAGTGTTTCTATGGGGTAGTTTGTTAATTTCGTTATCGTCTCAGCGTCAAACCCTGGCAGCATCCATATCCCTATCGCTGAGTTCAACGACAGGATGAGTGAAATTCCCGAGGGCCCTGTCATCGTTCACTGTGCTGTCGGAATGAGAGCTAGTAAGCCGTGCACTCGAGTGCACGTCAGATTTCATGTCTTGTTGTCGTAGAGCGCGCTGGTGACGCGTTGAGAGCAGCTGGTTATCACCCTGTTGTGGATGTGACTGATTGCGCTGCAGCTAAGGAGACTGTTAAGAAGGCTGAGGAGCTCGCGAAGAGAATGTGAAGCCTTGCATCAGTCGTAGCCGGTTGCCGAATTCTTCGAAACCGAGCGAGTTTCATGATATACTTTTACCATGGTCATGGTTAACGGAGATGAAATACTTGTGAAGCAGCTATTCTTGGGTTGTTTGAAAAAGCAGTTGTTATCTCCTAGTTCGTAGTTTACTATCCCGATCGCGATGGCTTCATCGTCGCCTCTAACGAATATAGGACTTCTGTCCTTAGTCGTTCTTATCGGTTCTGGGTTGACCGGCACTGTAGGGAAGTTGTTACCTCTCGTGATATTGATCGCTGTTGCTGTACTCGGCTCTATGATGTCGACCGATTCTACTTCTACGGCTGATCTGGCCGTTGAAATCGCGAAAGGAAAGAAGCTCATAATTGTTGATGTTAGAACTGACGATGAAGTGAAGGCAAAACGTAAGAATCGTTGAAGAGCTCATCTTCGCTCTTGTGGAGTCGATGAATTTCTCAGCGTCAAACCCTGGCAGCATCCATATCCCTATCGCTGAGTTCAACGATAGGATGAGTGAAATTCCCGAGGGCCCTGTTATCGTTCACTGTGCTGTTGGAATGAGAGCTAGTAAGCCGTGCACATGAGTGTGTCGTCACAATTTATTTGTCGTCATAGAGCGCGCTGGTAACGCGTTGAGAGCAGCTGGTCGTAAACCTGTTATGAATGTAACAGATCGTGACGCTGCTAAAAAGGCTGCTAGAGAGGCCGAGGAACTTGCGAAGAAGATGTGGAGGCCACGATCAAATAATAATGCTCACATTAGTTTACCATGTGAGAAGCTTCCACACCGTTTTCCCAGCGCCTGGTGCGCATCGGTGTAATAGACTTTCACGTAAAGGTGGTCGGTTAACTTGACCAAAAGTTCCAGTCTTGTGATGGTGCTGAGGGTCGTGATGTTTGGTGTCAATTTTCAGTTCACTGTGTTTCTGTTACTTTTAAAGTAATGAGCTCTCCTTCATCGCGGTCGACTTGCTCTATGGGAAAGTTGTTGCCTCTCGTGGCAGCGTTGATTGCCGTTGCTATAATGGGGTCTGTGATATCGAGCGATTCCACAACTGTTGCTGATCTAGCTGCTGAAGTTGCGAAGGGGAAGAAGGTCACGGTTGTCGATGTTAGAAGCCCTGGCGAGCTGGCATTCAGACGTAGGTTGAATATGAGCGCTCCATTTCGTACCGTTCCTTTCGTAACTCATTTGTTACTGTTGTTGCATGTCTTCTTCTTCCAGCGCCTCTTCCCGCCGCTCTCAATATTCCAGTCGGCCAAGTCGAGTCGATGATGTCCGCAGTCCCCAAGGATGCTCCTGTTCTGGTCTATTGTGCCTCTGGCAGGAGATCAGGTGAATCATCCCGTCCGCCTTTCTTGGGTGCTAATGTTTTGTACAGGCTCGGCTGCGAAAGTTCTCCGTGAGCACGGCTATGGTCCGGTGCTGAGCACAGCTAATTGCGACAGTGCTAAGAAGATCCTGGATGAGGTCGAGAAGTTGGCTGAGGCAGAAGGGGTCACGGGGAAGACTCGATAGTGACTTGTATGAATGGGCGAGTAGAGGTAGGCTTATTGGCACTGCTTTAAAAGAACGTGCTCAGTCACTGACTGACTGACAGTCAGCGTGATGCCGTGTGATAACCTCAACTGCAAACGATCATTCCGCTCTATAGCGAGTATAGTTTCTCTATGGATAATTGGTATTGCGTCTTCGAGTACATCGTGAATGTCTGTTGTTTGTTAGAGGGTAGTGGGAATCTTGTTTAGAAACCGCCTAGTGTCTAGACCTGGTTACGCTGTTTGAATAGGCCATGGGCTTGCCTTCCGATTCGAATAATTCAGAAAATGTCTGTAAACTTGTTGACCCCCTCTGTGCACCTTACGCTCTCACTACGGAACTGAATAACAATGACACACCTCTTCTAACAGCTACGAGCTAGAATCCGGCTCGAATGCCGTTGTCAACTTGTCTTTAAACCCACTAATGATATCCTCTGACAAGAGCAAAACCACCCAGTGGTTACTACTGACTTCACTTTCTTGTGTAATTATTTCTCACTGGAAATTCCCATCATGGGAGTTGGAACAAGCGAGATCGTAGCGAGCCGGGAATCTGAATCCCAGATTCTGCAGAGCCTCACCAGACTATATGAAGACTTCGTAGGCGCTCTGCCCGACCCTTCATAATGAAGTGTCGGTCGAGCGCCTCGAACACCGGACAGGATCTCTCGATGCACCACGAGCAGTAACCAGCACTGCTGGCTATGGCGAATTCGAGGTCATGGCCCGAGAAGAGAGGCTCATGGTCCATGAGTCATGGACTTCGGGCTTGCAACCGCGGGGGGATACCAAGGTTCCGGCAAGGACCTTGAGATGGACGAGGCGGTCTCGTAGAGACCAAGAGACAAGGGCGATTACCGGAGGCAACGAGATGCTTCAAGCATCATGCTTGAGAACTTCGCAACACATAAACTCGCTCGACTGGGTATAACGGGATTTCAAGATGCTGTTTGTTCCCTACTGGGTCACTGGATGACCGTCATGGTGAGGTTTCGGCAGCCACACTGAGTGACGGCGTCACCCAATCTTATTTTTCTAATAGGTTTGCCTCATTTTCTGTTAAATATATCCACAGTAGTAGGTCACCTACTGTAGGTGTCCCTTGAAGTGTCCCAGAGTCAGTATGACGACCAACGGTAGAAGTGATGGGCAAGGGTTGTGGAACAAGTGTTGGGAAATAGGTCTGGGGTCTTTCCGGGACGAACTGATCAGGCGTCTGAGGGCGAGGTTAGAACCTGTAACTTAGAAGGGCTGTTGGGACCAGTGAGTCACTGGCAGTGACTATTGAACATGTGTTTTATTCGGACGATCACGACCTGATGATCAAAGTCACGACAGATCAGTTCGCCTTGCTCTTGCGATCGCGCGGAAGGGACAGAGCACCGGCACCGGGGGATCTGAACAGCGCTGGTCGAAAAAAGGTAGCTGCGGCAATTATGGCCCTCGCTATGGAGTCGCTGGCCCTGTCGCAGAAGAGCTAGCATCAGAGATGGGAGCAGTTCTCCAGGCGCAAAGAGTAGCGGCATCATCAGGAATAGGCTGTCTTCTGAACGAGTTCTTCAAAGATGGTTTAATGGTAAGAAGCAATATGACAAGCCTCGAATTGAGGCTTGTCATATTGCTTCACAATCCTACAATACGAGCTCGCGACTACGTGTCAGACATCGTCACTAGTATCAGCGGTCTCTGAGTGACTCCGAGTGAGTCCAACACCAAGTACCAAGTATCTCGGCCTCATGGCGTTACTACACAGTAAAGGGTACTGAGTATCGAACAACCCCACGCCATGATATCTATGATGTTTCCAAAAAAGGTACAAATCGATTGTATAATACAATTTGTATTATACAACTTGTATACACGGAAGAACATGATGGTCTACTGAGTAGACTCTGAGTAGGTCTACTGAGTTTTCCATGTGG
>NW_003217015.1:181975-188101 GCF_000006405.1 Perkinsus marinus ATCC 50983
TAGCGCCGATGGCAGCTGTGTTGAGCATAACCAAATTCCACAGGGTTTCCATGCTATTGCGGCGGTGGATAATGCTCAGCTGGGAAGTTCCCAGTGGGAACCAACAACATACGGGTAGGTTGTAAGTGCTTACAGCGTGGGATGAAACAGCTCCCTTCAGCAGGTCTTTAATGACAATCTAGCGAACAAGAATACTCAGCAACTGAATAGTGACGACCAGGTAGAACTGTCCTATGGGCACTGCCTACTTCGTACTAGTGCCAGGAAGGGTTCGACCTTGCTCGATTCGAGACGACTTGGACGCTGAAGCACTCCTTCAGTTGCGAAGATCTGTGCGCATACATACAACCCGAAGGGTGTGGTTCGGTACCGACCGATAGCTCACGAATCTTGGCTGGTCGGGATTCTCTACTTCCATTAACCTTTCTTCGACAACCGCCGAGGCCCCTTTCAGTCGAAACCACTACTATTCACGGCTTTGCCAGGCAAAGTTTTGTGCCTCTTGTAAAGCTCGTAAGACCATTGTTGGCCCTATTGATGCGAAGATGGTAGTTGTACCAGCGGTCCAGCTTCTCTTCGCCGGTAATATCTCATTCGTCCCGTGAAACGGAGTACTGTTCCTCTTTGTCGTCTTCTTCCTCTTCGTCCTCATCATCCTCCTCTTACATCTCTACCATGGACTACGACTCCTCCTCCGACGCCTCTGACGCCTCCGTCGTCACCGTGTCTACGACTGCCCCCTCTTCCTCTAACTCCATCCAGTCGGTGTCTACTACTACTAGTAAAGTTTCTGTAATCACTCTTAGTAGCGACAGCGACAATTGATCCGTTTCTCAGTCCTCTACGGGCTAGATGCGTGAATATTCTCGATGTTCTTCTGTGGTAGCGGATTCGCAAAACATTTAGGATCAATCATTTAGGTTTATGCCGTCTGGAAGAGCGTATAGCCGAGATAACTTATCTATCTTAGAAGAGGGTTGAGTCACGAGTTAACGTGTAAGAGTAGCGAGATCACGGCTGAAACGTCAGACGAAGTACAAAGCCTTAGGGCAACAAACCTCTTGCATGTAAATTACGTGGGATTTCATCCCACCCACATCTTGTCTCATGTGCCTTGCAACTCGTTGTAACGTTATACTCGTACACGTAACGTTGTAAGTCGTAAGATGTAAGTTAGTCATAAGTTGTAGCAGAGCATAAATGAGTCGCAAAGGGCAATCGATTCGATTCGAATCGATACTCGTAAAATCGATAGTGATCCGCAGCGGTAGGAATTTTGTACTAGGAGAGAAGTATTATGAGTTGATAATTAACGGAACTCAGGTGTACTCAAGACCATGTGAGGACACCTAACCGTCAGGGCCCCATCGGAGTATTCGATCCCAACTTTAAATTTCAAAGGCGTAAAGAAGTCATTGAAGAGACTGACGTTTTCAAAGGCGTGACTGTCGAGAAGCCACAAGGCTTCTGAACAAGAGACCTCCGTACCTCGGTTCCTAGGCCAGGTTTCCTGGCCTTTTGAATAAGTCGACAAATACGTGTCGAAAAGGCCCAAAGTATTGGCTGCCGAAGTACTCGTCTGGACAAAAATCTGGCCGTAGCGAGTGACACTCGCCGAGTGTCAAAATGTCACCGGACATCTTTTTTCAGTTTTCTGTTCAACTGACACGGAAGAGGCCATTTGGACAAGTCGGCACGCGAAAAGCGTCAAAAAAATCTGTCCAATAGTCTCCTTAGATGAAGCTTTCGCCAACAGTTGTTCGAAGAAGACCCTAAAGGGCGCGCGCTTTTTGCATATTGTGGTCAGAAGGTGCTAGATTTTGACAAGTGTCGGCGTTTGTAGAATGGACAACAAGATGATGTTGTCCGAAGGAGCGCTTACGCATATTCTCAGAATGCACGTGTTAAAATCGCGCCTCAAAATACCAACTTTTACTGGGAAAGTTTATCTGTGACTTCGCGCCTAGTCTAATGCTATACATCAACTGAAAGCGGGTCTTCCATAATGGTATCCCTCCCGTGTTTCGGCCTTCTGTAGAATTACCAACACCTCACGCGATATGTTCAGTTCACTGTTGAAAATCGGATGTGAAAAACCGTGTGTGATCTGAACTTCAGGACGTGAAGTGCCCCGAGGGGTTACCACGCCCGTTCATGGAGGCTCTTCTTTAACAAGTGTTATATACAGTGTATTAGTACACGTATGTCACCTTTGACGACCATGCCTAATCAAACCGGGACCGTGATCCGCCCCCCGCACTCGGGGCATTTTCTTTTCACGTCCGAGTCGGTCAACGAAGGGCATCCCGACAAGATCTGTGACCAGGTCTCTGACGCTGTTTTGGACGCTTGCCTTGCACAGGATCCCGATTCCCGCGTAGCCTGCGAGACTTGCTGTAAAACCGGCATGGTGATGATATTTGGCGAGATCACCACACGCGCTAAGGTGAGTACCACTCCATACCACACTTCCACCACATCGTGTCTTGGTCGTCTGAGTGTATCTCCTGTTCTTAGGTGGATTTTGTGCAAGTAGTCCGTGACGCCTGCAAAGAGATCGGTTACGACGATGACACTAAGGGTCTCGATTACAGGACGATGGAGGTCCTCAACAAGCTTGAGGAACAAAGCCCCGAGATTGGCCAGTCTGTTCACGGATTGGGAACCAAGGCAGGCATCTTCCCCGTACCGATTCATGTGTGACTCGTGTTATCATCAGGCCCCTGAGGACATCGGCGCCGGTGATCAGGGCCACATGTTCGGCTACGCCTCTAATGAGACTCTTGAGCTCATGCCTTTGAGCCATAGTCTAGCCACTAAGCTAGGTCATCAGCTTACCGTTTGCAGAAAGAACGGTATTGTTAAGTGGCTAAGACCTGATGGGAAGACTCAAGTGACCGTAGAGTATACTAAGGGTGATAGTGGTGAAATGATCCCCGTTAGAATCCACACCATTCTAATTTCTACCCAACACGAGTGAGGGCATCAGGCTACCTATTCCGCTCCGTATTGCTCATTTCTGGCAGCCCTGAAGTCAGCCAAGAGCAGATCCATTCTGACTTGATGGAATACATCATCGAGCCTATCGTGCCTAAGCAGTACCTTGATGAGGAGACTATTTACCATTTGAACCCCAGCAAGTTGTTCACTATTGGTGGTCCTCATGGTGATGCTGGTCTGACTGGTCGTAAGATTATCATTGATACCTATGGTGGCTGGGGAGCTCACGGTGGCGGAGCTTTCTCTGGTAAAGATTCCACAAAGGTGAGGTACGTTTGTGCTTCGTATTCGATCTATTCAACTGTGATCAGGTCGATAGATCAGCCGCATATGCTGCTCGATGGGCCGCCAAGTCTCTCGTCCACGCCGGCTTGTGCCAGCGTTGCTTGGTCCAGGTCAGCTACGCTATTGGACTGGTCCAGCCCTTGAGTCTTTTTGTCGACTCGTAAGAGCTCTTTCTCCCTCTAGGTGACACTCATTGTCATCATCGTGTTCAGATACGGTTCGGTGATGCCTGGGCTCACTGATGGGGATTTGTGCGATATCGTTCAACGGAACTTCGATTTCCGACCAGGTTGCATCCAGAGGGATTTGAAGCTAAAAGAGCCTCAAGTGCGGTGGCTAGTCGTGGAGGAGTGTGCTAATGCTATTGTTCTGTCAGTACCAGAAACTGGCTGCTTATGGTCACTTTGGTCGTCACGATTTGATGCCAGCTTGGGAGGTGGTAAAGGACCTAGAGGGGGAGGTGGGGGAAGCTAAGAAGAAACTCTCGAAGTAGTACTCAATACAATTGTCATTGCTGTCATAGAGTGAGCACTGCTGTAAGCAGTAGTCTACATGTATTATGGGAGCTCATCGTCACTATGGTGTTGTATGAGCCCTCCTGTCTACACCGGCAACATTGATTCCTCCCATTTTCGTAGTTGTCACATGGTCATGGGTAGCAGTGTATAGTGGTTACCACCTGAGGAGGTTTATTTCGCATTTTTTTCCAACGACTTGGCTAAACTGCAATATAATTTTATAGTCAATTTCACAGTTGATAACGATGATGGTCCTTTGTTGTGGTTGATGGTTATAGTCTCTTGAGTCTTTCTAGCATTATTGCTGCTGCTGCTGAATGAGCGTTGTTGTGTTGGTAGTTCCCGACTGGGATGGTATAGTGGGAGTTATTGCTAGTCGCTCTATTCCTCTGTGATGGTATCTTTTGTTTGTGCCTGTGGTGAGACCATCAGAAAGCCCAAGGTGCGGAATCATCTGCAACAGAGGCACTGCGAGTAATATAGGTTCACGTCGTCATCGTCATCGTAGTTGAGTTGTTGTGTACGGACTCGCTGTGCTGGTAGGTATATGTCTTGCGTTGACTGCAATCAGACTTTCTACGGTGAGGAGTACTCGTCACACAACAAGTGTATATCAGAAGCGGAGAAGTATATGGGGAAGCTTTATAAGCCTGGCTCGACCAGCACTGAGGGCTCTAAGCAGGATCGATGGCAGAGCAGTGTTATGGAGGTTGGTAACAGCAGTTGTTGAAGTAGTGGTCATGGTAGTAGTAGTAGTCGATGTGTTAGGTACTGGAGAATTATGAAGGGCCTCTGAGGGGGTATGTTGATACCTTGTTGGGGTATGATAACATCCCCAGGAAGGAGAAGGCCTTCAACAACTTCATCAAGAACAGTTTGAAGCTGTAGTCCACTGGGAAGTCCCGTTGAGCATCCTGATGTGGTGATGGTGGTGTAGGCATAACCCTGTTGAGATGAAGAAGTTGTGGCAGCTTGTGCAGAGTGCGGCTCCTGCTACGCCGCCTCCTTCGTCCAATAACAAGAGGGCGGCTGAAGATGAGCCTTGGGGTGGTTGGGAGGAAGAAATCAACAGGGCGCTCAAGAAGAGGAGGACTGCTGAGAAAAGGTAGTAAATCTTGAAGGGTTTAGTCCAGGGAGGAAGTTCACGTTTAGCATGCCATGGAAGCAGCTCCGGGATGAGGTCGTTACTCGTTACTTGAAGAAGGGTGCTGCTGGAAAGGGATGCAAACGGGAGGACGTGAATGACATCATGCTCTCGAAAGTAGGCATCGAAAGTGAGTATCTTGAGGCTCATCATAATTGTTGAGTGCAGATTCCCAAGGCCTATCTTAGTAAATCTAAAAATAAGGTTTCTCTCCCTTCTGAGGAGGAGGAGTAAGCGGCTAGTGGTTATTCAATTGTTACTGTCCGATAGTTTCCTAACGTTAGAGGTTTTCGGTGGGTATTGTGTTGATGCGAAGTTAATGGCGCGCGGTAAGTTTATGCTACCAGACTGGCTTCTATTAACGTATCGCATTATGACATTCGTTCATAATAACTATAAAACGTTGAACGTGGCAAAGGAGGCGAGTAAGCCGGCGATTCGGAAGGCCTATCTTAGTCTAGCTAAGAAGTACCATCCCGATGTGAATAGAGCCCCCAATGGGAGGTAGTGCAGGTGTTCGGTCATGTCATGGACTTTTCCTATGATCTCAGCTGATAAGCTATTCCAAGAGATACAAGAGGCTTATAGCGTATTGGCTGATGATGGTCAGCGGCATAGGTGATAGAGAGAGTAGAGAGCATGCTGGTTGAATTAAAGACAGGTTGGGAGAGAGATGGTATGGGAAGTGTTAGATACGACGAGAGGTTGTGAGCGGCAGAAGGCCTTCGTCGTCATCCTCGTCGTCTCCTGGTGGTCAATTCAACAGTGGGAGTCGGGTTCGTGATGATGGCAATCCGTGGGGCCTAGGGAAGCGGTTCTGGAGTAGGGAGGCTTGTGAGGCATACCATGAGGGTAGGGAATCTACGACGTGGATGGGCCGTTACCCCTTGGTTAGCGAGCAAGCCTTCCTATGGTCAAGAGTGGCAGAGACGGGAATAAGGGGGGTTTCATGGCCCTAAGGAGAGCTATGCTAGGTAGTAGTAAGGTGATCACGCTGATATCTCTGCTCGGGGTCGTCTATGGTACATACACATTGTATTGTAACGTGACGTGGTAGTGGCTCGCCTGCCATGACATTGGAAAAAAGTATAAACAGTAATGGTGCATGTCATGGTTTTGGGAGGTTCCCTTTTTCCGATACGTTTGTTGTCTACGATGAAGAGGCTGCTGCCTTACCAG
>NW_003217015.1:188201-202906 GCF_000006405.1 Perkinsus marinus ATCC 50983
CGTGTTTATACGTCTCCTTGCAGAGTGCTCTAGAGGGCACTCCATTGTCGCCGATAGTGCTATTATTACTGCGTGTGTGGTTGTGAATTCTTTCCGTTTGCAGATCTGCCTACCTTGGATTCAACTAGGGTAAAGTTCATATTGCTGTCGATCGCATGGACCATCCCTCCACTGTGTGAGAACGTTGGACGCGATGCTATTGACAACAGTCTCGTGGCGCGACACGGTCGTTACTAACATTAAAACTGTCTGGTCGACTCCCTGTCGATCACGTGGACCATCTCCCTCGTCACTTTCCACTGTGGTAGCAAAGTAGACTTGTGAATAGTGAAGCTGTGTGAGAACGTTGGACGCGATGTGATAATTTCGTGGCGCGGTGACGGTAGGTATCAGACTGTATTCTTAGCAAGGAGGGATGTCGAGAAGGCTATGTCGAAGTTGTTGCGTCATAAGTCATCATCATCAATGCCCTGTTTTGATTAATCATCACCACCCCGATGTTGAGTTGGTTATAAAACTCATTATTCCCTACCACAAATTCTACCATGTAGAGCAACTCACAGTAGGCGTTTGAGCAGCTGTAATAGACATGGTGTTCCTCATAGGCTGTAGTCTCCTGTGGGCTACGCTGGCTTTTGCTCAAACCACTACTACCACGTTATCACCATCGGGGCTCTACTTTACCACGGATCCATTCGCTACATGTGCTTTTCATGATACTGATGGGTTAGGCAGACAGGCGTCAATGAGTCAATCACTGCCGCAGGTTGGGCCCTGTGCGGTTTACCTTCACGACCAGCGACTACCCGGACTATGTTGATAACAGTGTTGCGGCTGCTATGCAGGTCAGAGATCACCGTTAGGAAGCTCTCCTGCTTGAGCTGAATAGATACGCCTTGTTCTCGACTATGCTACGTTCGTGGAGGCATCGGACTGTGCGAGTGTTATCGATGCTACCTCGGGATTTCCTGGTCTGTCTAGTTGCTATTTCTCAACGAGAGGTGGGCAGTTCTCGGGTGATGGGAATTTTCCAACCCTGTGGCGGAAATTACATCCCGTGTCGCAAGCCACACCCATTAGAAATCTACAGGGATCGAGCGGCTCAACTTGAGTCGGTGGAGTTGGGATGATACCCTGCTAGTTATACCTTTTGTAGAGGATGGTGGCCGAAAGCGTTTATAGGCAAGATTCCAAGCCTTGTTATATAGATGATTATTTCGGCTTGATAGAGAGGACGTAATAGCATCCGTCCTTCAGAGATGAGGATAGAGTTACAACAGCGCCTGAAGGCGGCTACTCGATATAGTTTTACGTTGCTCATGATGATGCCAAGTGTAGAACTACCAGACAGTGGAGGTGACACCATCGTATCACCTCGAACCACCTTGAGGCGTATCTTGTTAGGGAATTCCAACTCATTCAGCCTCGTTATCGAATACTACCAACTACGCGTGATTGAGCAGACCAAAGCCCCATTGTGAGCCGCTGCTATTGCCTTGGTCGCTCTCCGTGAGGCGCTCAGGACTTTGACGAGGATGGTCAAGTTGAACGCCGACACCTATGGCGCCTCCAACACCAACGGTTGGGTCACTGAGTTCACTCTACGTTCGCAGGTTAGACAAAATCAATAGGGGCTTCTAATGGTGGCCTTAGGAGTCCTATCAGCCGGGGGCCGTACAGCTCATGACGTTCGCCATGAAAACCGTTGGTACCATGGACAGCGGCTATAGTATTGATATCATAGCTCATCCTACGGACAAGTGGAGGCTTGGTGAGAAAGGCACTTCTCGACAGCCCCGCCTGCTCAATCTTATCGTCGTTGCCATCTTGGTTGCTGTAAGGTTACCCAGGCGCGGCTTGCGATGGTTACTCCAACAAGAGTTTCATCCCTGGCAGTAGCTGTACACTGAGAGCTTACCCGGGTTCTGATGGGACTCAGGCCAACGGGTTTAGAATAGCTATCGGCTCTTCAACAGTCCAGGACTATTCAAGCGATTTTCAAGTAGCACTCATTGAAAGCATGCTCGGAAATTGACATGACCAATCGTGGGGTCGAGTCAGATTCGATTGCCCAACCCGGCGGCAGCGGTGAATATGGTGTGGGTGGCCATGAGTCTTCGAGACTCTAACCAAGATGTTGACCTCTATCCACACACTGTACTGTTAGATAGCCCAGTCCATGTTGTTGGTGAACCTGAGGGGGAGATGGTCGCTTGGCAGTTTCAAGTACTTGGTAGCTGCGCTGTTGGCTGGGAGATGATGCCGCCTCAGGCGGCTGGTGCTCGGCAATGGGTAACGATGCAGTTCAGTCCAGGCAACACGTTACAGCCATTGCGGCCTTTATCAGGAGGTACAGTGACGCATGCTGGAAGTATTGTTATAGAACCTCCACAAGGCTTCAAGGTCAGTCTGGCGACCTAGATCCCCGGTTCGATCCCTGGTCATGGTGTTTTTGCTGTATCTGATCGTCAGATTGTCGACAGTGAAGCACCCCAGTCTGTGGACGGCGAGGATGCCTTGGTAGGGTTGTGGGACATGAACGTGGCCGATAACACGTGGGAACTGAGGATAGTCCAGACGACCGCCTTCAAGGACACGCAGTTCACTGTGAAGCTGATGGTGGAAAACCCCTCTGAAGCAACCAATGCGCAGAGCTGGACAATCACAGTGAAGGTCGGTGGGGTCGGCCCTTGGCAGTTTTCCATCGACAGCTATTTAGGATGCTAATGAGCCATTCCAGAACATCATAGCGGCCACTAGAGATGTTCGAGGATTCCCTGTCTATTCTCAAATGCTTGCTGCCACTCTGGCCCACGCCAATCAGATCAGCAATGCTTCCAATCTTATACGATTCACGCTAACTGCTAAGCAGGATCTTGGTCATGGTGGCGATGGGAAAATGGTCATCATTGCTCCTCAAGGCTTCACCGTCCAGAAAAGATGCCCGAGATTTGAAGCTGTGCACATGCCTGATGTCGTGTGCAAGGGTGATGAAGCAAGGCAACTGACGCTTACCTTCCCTCAACCAGCCAGTGTCCTTGCTGGGAGCACTATGGTTTTCGATGTGGAGTTTGGGAATCCTCCATCAACACCACCCACGTTGGAGAATTTTTGGTATGCCTATACAGTACGACCAGATGGTATTGGTGCTGATGTCGCCAAAATTGAGGGTTTCGAGCTATACCCCAGAGAGTTCACTTCCTTCGTGGTGCTCCCAACAAGCCGCTATTCAGGCAACAGGGAGATAGTCATACGTTTTTCTCCGGCAGAATTTGTACCATACGATGATTACATCAGGGTGAGGGCTCCGGAAGGTCTCAACTGGTAGCAGGCAATCTCGACCTGCAAGAGCACTTTCATCCTGAGGTACACTGGTGACGGCACTGGAGGGGCGGCGGGCATCGCTGTTGCCTTGGCCTTCTCCACGGCGGCTGCTGTTACTGGCGCTGTTGACATGTCCACTTCCGAACCCATCGTGGAGGGTGTGACGCCCAACAGCCTTTCTTTTCGCCTGTCGGACGATCTTCAGGCGGGATTCGAGTAGGTTAGAGGCCGCTAGTGTGCCCATCGCAATGTAGATACGGCTTCAAGGCGGTAGTTACTATACCAGCCGAGTCCCCAGCATCAAATACGTGGTGGCTTGAGCACTATAGACTCACAGGCGATGTTGATGAGCCCTACCAAAATGTCGCTAGTAAAGGCACCTCGGGCTTTCGCACGCAGGTCAGTCCGCTCCGCGTGGGGTGTGGTTGCAACCTGCAACTTGCAGGTCCTCGTGGACGTGTCCATCACAGCATACAACCCCGTGGAGGAAGCTTGGGACAATCCGACCACTATCGTCTTCGAACCCACCGCCGATGTCCTCACTATGCAGTCCAGTATGAATTTCGATGCTGACTAGATGATGCTACTTCTCAGGCCAGAGGGCGGAGTTGCTGGTCCAAGCCCCCGTTGGGTTCACATTCCTATGCCCTTTGAAGGAGGCTGACATCGATCAGACTGATACCGTGACGCAGCAACTTCCTAGCGAGAAAGAATGCTCTGTGATTCACTCAGTGGAGGACGAGAAGAATAAGCTTCACGTGTGGGTCAGGCGACGTCACTGCTCCTTCGTAGTAGCTACCGTTACTGGCAGATACTTTGATGATCCCGACCAAGGACTGAAGGCAGGCACCAGGTACTCCTTCGTGGTTGATATGATCAACCCTGCCTTTGCCAACTCAATCAGCAACTACTTTACTCTATCCACCAGAGTCGGTGGGGAGGTTGTCGAAGAGAAGACGGTCTCAGGCTTCCGTCTTACCAAGCGTATGTCCGAGACGCGCTATATATCCCTGCCAGCTACAGAGGACCGTCGGGCTGGTTTTGCTGATAACGTTGTCACATTCGTCATGGGTTTGCCGATCGACGCTCCTGTTGGTGGACTGTTGGTCTTGGTCGCTCCAAAAGGGTTCAGTCTGATCCGCAACGTGGACACACGAAGTTGTGAAATAGTGGGAACCACTAGTATGGGAACACGTTATGGTGACTTCCCTGATCTTGAGGAACTTTCGTGCGTGTGTCCAGTGAACGACTTCACTGCTGAGGTCACCCTCCCGAGGACCCTTGTTGCAGGCGACTACGCTATTGAAGCGAGGGTGTCGAACCCGTTGGTCACACCAGCGCACAACTACTGGAACATTCTGATTAAAGACGACGGTAACCCTCGAGTGACGATGATCAGCGAGAACTGGATTGCTGGTTTGAAGATCCAGGAAATTCTCAACACGAATATCGTTGCGTACAACCCGGCAAACTCCATAGTAGGGGAGGCATCACCCAACCTGATCAGTATCAAGTTCACTACCACTTCGCTGTTGCCGAGCTCTACATCTGATTTCAATGGTGGTGTTATAACAGTCACTGCGCCGCAGGGCTTCCATTTTCCTGCCGTATGCCGCTATTTCTCTACTGACTCGGTGGGAAATGCTGATGCTGGTGTGTTACCATCTGGTACGAGCTGTCGTGGTGACGGCCTTCGAACTGTCACACTAAAGACGCCCATGGGCTCGTTTCTGGAGCCCGGAACCTACGGCTTTAGAGTACTCATTGAGAATCCATCGACCCCTTTTGAAGATTTTACGGTAGAGGATAAAAAGTGGGAAATGAAAACTCTGTTGAGTAATGGCACTATGGTTGATTACAACGGCGCAATGTACGGTTTCCCGATCCGTCATCGAGCCCGGTACTTCTCTGTTGAAGGCTTGAGTCCTGTTGGTCTGTACCGTACTGTTGTGAAGATATCCTTTTCATTGTACGAGGCTCTGCCACCTCAAGCTAACATAACTATTACCACTCCGGAAGCTCTGATAGTCGATGCTGTTGGCCAACCGTGTGTTTATCCAACACCACAGCAAATCGAGGAGGCCTCGTCCGGCACCGATTTGAGCACCCTATTGAACGTCCTGGACTTGAGGGCTGAATTTGCCCGGACTAGTCTACTGGACACAACTCAACTGCCGAGTCACATCTCCTGTACCGTCACTTCGAATAATGTGATAGTGTTGAAGAACGAAGACGAGGAGCGCACTGGAAGGTCTTTGCTGGGCGGAACGACCTATGAGCAAATAGTGACAAATGTGGTGAACCCCCAATCCACCCCAGAAGTGAACCTATGGCGTATCGAGGCGTATACGCTACATGAGAGTGCTCCAGAGACATGGGCTGCAACGGGTTACACTATACTGCCAGAATTGGAAGGAACGTCGGTCGCGAGTTCGAACCCTGCACATGGTCTTTTTACCACCTTCACTTTCTCACTTACCCCGATAACTCGTGTAGGAACGGTGGTTTTACTGCTAACCTTGAACAGTCTGCTCGGCAGATACCCGAATCGGGATCGATATTGATACATGCCCCTGTGACGAGCTACTACTTCGGCCCTAGGATAGTAGATCCTACAACGGAAACCGATTTCCCCAGTGCCATACCACCACCAGCTGGGTATGCAGTTCCTCGACCACGCCCTGACCAGGAGATCGACTGCTCGGTACGGAGAAGTGTCCAATTTCCTAGTCGATTCGAATCAGTGCATAGCTGACTATGCATATGATCATCAATAGTCACGCTCGTTGCACTTAGATAACAGCACCACGCGACACTGATGGGCAGTGGAGTTGTCCGTTTACGTTCACACCCTGTCTCCAAGTTGAGACCATCACACAGCAAGTACCTCAGACATCGTATGCCTCGGACCTCATAGCGTAGGCGGAGTAAAAGAAGTTCACACGAAGGCTGTCCCATAGTTACCAGCGCGCATGTGACGAACTCGAAAATCTCTGCAGTAACGCCAACTTCCACACTCCACCCGTCGAGCGTGGCAACGATAAAGTCCTATATTGCGTATCCAGCGGTGGCATGCTGGAGGTTACGCTAGGTGCTACGACAGTTCTGGAGAAGGTATATAGTCACCTATCTCCCGTGGTTGTCCATCATGCGGTTAGGGTACCCCACTTACGTTTTCCGTGACGGGGTATAACGCGGATCTGCCCATCTCTGTGGACGACCATGCAGGTAAGTGCACAGGTTGGCTCACAAGGCCTCGAGGCATCTCTCGTGCTCAGCCCAGTTGAGCAACTTGTGGAGTTTCATTACCCACGATTCGGATTCCGCGAAGACTCCTCTCGATAGGAAGATTACTACCGGTTTCCACCAACTCGGTATTATCTACGTTCATCTGATTTCACCGGAGCAAACAAAAGTCAGCGTTGCTGAAAACCGCGTCGAGATTCGTTTGAGGCTCTCCACGCAAGTGAGAATCCTGTCTCCCTGCCTCGTCAACTAGGGGTAGGTGGATCCTCCCTGTCGACTGGTCATTACTTTCCCGCCGGAGTTCGCCCCGGATGGAGCTACACCTAGCGAGGTATCGACCGGTGGGGGCTTCCCGAGTACGGTGGAATGGAGGTACGCAGAAGAACAAAGTGATTCCATCAGTAGCGAGCTTAGGCTCAGCGACAACCAACTATTGATAGACAGTCAGGACGAGCCTCTAAGGAGAGAGGTCGAGTTGGTATTGACAATGACAATGTCGAATCCATCTATTTCGCCACCCGATGATCTCAACATTTGGCGATTCGAGACGATGTCATTGGACTCGTCAAGCTTGTAAAAAGCGCATCTTAGAAGGCTCCTTTTTAGCTGCGGAATAGGTATAATAAGTCAGATGTGAATTATGATGTGCCTGGGTTCAAAATACACGGTTCATTCCGTCGTGCCGAGGTCGCGTCCCGTGTGAACTCCCCTGGAGTTGAGAACGCAATCGGAATTTCCTTCATATTGGACTCTGATCTGCCGCGCGATGCTGTAAGTCACTGAATTACCCCAGCGCTTGACTGAGGCTGCTCTGACGGATTGGTTTGTTCAAGGATGCCAGTCTCAGGCACGTCCAACTTCGTATTTGAGAATATGGTTCCCACCAGGATTCGAACCTGTGGACGATGGCTGTGCTGTCCGCAGCTTCGACTTGGATTATCACAGGTGCCGAGTCGATGCTATTGTTGTTAGAACTGATCTTCTTAGGTACGTAGGGGCAGACCTTCCTTTCGATCCTAGTAGGACTTTTGTGGGGCTCCCGGTGGGGACCATTTGTGAATCGACGATCGACTTGCGGACAGGTCTCATGTTGATTGATTTGACGGTGAGTCGCCGAGCCTCTTGAGCCCACCATGGTACGTCAAGAGGCGTTGTAAAGTGTGGAAGTTCGCATTCGGTTGAGATTTGGAGGACCGCGTATCAGCATTGGTGTTATTCTCTGACGCTCGGGATCGATGAACCTAGTGGTCGAATAAGATGTTGTAACCGGCGCGAGTGTTCTCTTGTGAAGATGGCTGAAAAGATGGACCCCGGCCTGAATTACGCTTTCCAAGTGGGCGCGATGAATCCCCCAACCCTTCCTCCAGACGGTCAGAATATTTTCCGATTTGAGACGCACACGAGAGGAGTCATGCTACACCTAGAGGAAGTGGGGATCTTTGGTTGACTCGCGGTCCTGGTGCGTTGTCTAGGAAGTTCCAGGCTTCGACCTGGCACTACTAGACACCGCCATAATAGAACCCGAGACGACCAGTCAGGGAGATGACCTAAACCTCATCCATTTCACTATAAAAAGCACGAAGGTTCTCTCGGGAAACACGACCGTGATGATAGAGGCACCGAGAGTAATCACAGCAACAGCAGCGACGGTCACAGTGGAGCTGCGTAGGGCTTCATATTCTCATGCGAATCGGCATCCTATGTCAACTTGAGCTCTGCGACCAACTGTTCGGCCAACCTACACGAGGCTGAGTTTAAATTCGATACTCTCGAGGAGAAGGCACCAGAGGAAGAATTCAAAATCAAAGCGTAGACCCGTCATCGTCGTCGAGCTGTAATGGTGTTGCTGCTATCATGATAGATATGTCCAGAACCCGCGATTCACTCCACAACCCAATACATGGGCCTTCCGTATTCGATCTCCATCGGGACTTGTTATCGACATACGCCTCGGTGTGCCTGGCTTTGACATCACAGGCCTGGTCGAGGTACCTTCAATGACGGTTTGATCTAATGACCCTTAGACGGCTTTTAGGTGACTATAGTACCGGAGTTTACGTACAAGAGACATCGGAATAACATAGCCGTCTACTTTCTCCCTTCTACTATTATGAACCGTGCTGATGTCGGCAATGAAGTTGTCCTCGCTGCACCATGGGTAGCTTGGGTGTATCTTTCAGATGGACATGGTTCATCTCAGGGATTTGCTTTTCCTAGCAATTGCTCTCATTTCGACATGAAACCTGAGGCCAGTGCTATTGCGGGATATGAGATCCCGGACGACTACGTCTTTCCTCCTGTTGGAACTACGGTGGGACTCTCATCGTTTGGCAGAGAGTCCAACCGTGTTCTGTTTAGTGTGGAGGTTCAGACAACGTGCTCACAGTGCGGTTCCCACAGGGGGCTGGTCTGCAACGGTATCGATATATTATGCGAGTTGACGTCATGAATGCTATGTCCAACGTCAACCCCTCTATTACTAACAGCAGTCCGCCTTTCTGGTCCTTTACGACTCGAGTAAGGCTTACATTGTATCTGCTACTGTGTTACTCTGACTAGTACCACGCAGGTGAACAACGAAGATGTGATGCGCAACGTGGACTCGAATATGAAAGTTCAGGGCTTCTGGGTTACGGATCTGATCATCCCCCAGATGGGAGGGGCCGGCGACGGCCCTTCAGTATTAATTGTTATGTTACCCCTCTCGTTATTAATCTCTGTAATCATGTGACATGCCGGTAACTAAAATGATGTTTCCACTATCAACATTGTATGGGTTGATGGACAATCAAAGGAGTTGTTCAACTCAGTAGTATCCATGCCCAGTCTTAGGTTCATATCGCCTCGAAAATGTGCAATATGTCGATTCTGTGTCTTTCCCAAGGAGCACGCGTCCCGACTCGAGGCCTTTTCATCTTGCCCTGTGTCCCATCGTGAAATGGAGGTTAGCGCCCGTTTCCATTCGTACGAACGACCGGAACCCCATGGGTATTTATCCCCCAATGCCTACACCGTTGCCGACACGGTGCCCAAATCTATACTTGTGACTGGCTTTGTGCTATGGAAAGGAGAGTCTGTCTTTCCCCACGGCTTCAGCTCATCTATGGCACCCTGAAAGTTAACTTGACCTACAGTTCATATCAAACTTGACAATGATCAAATTGCGCCGATGTAGAAAGTGCGCGAAAACATCACATGTGGGTTATTTCGTCCGAATTAATCGTCGAACCCGGTCAGACACTGCAGTAATGACAACTCAGTTGTATCTCGAAAGTTGCTTCTATAGCGCTGCCGACTTAACCTTTTGTAACTCAGCAGTGATCGGTCTAGCGGTCAATGCAATGGATCTTAGATCATATGGGAATCATCACGAAGAGTTATATAATATTCGACCACTTCTCGTTGGTCGAGTAGTGGATTAGATTTCTTCATCGTGCCGTCACCAATCCCCCAGCGATAATAGCGTCCACAGTGCTGCTTCTCAGACCCTTTGTCCTCTCGCTTTCCGAGCCTACTTGGGCGAATGCAGTATTGTAGATAATAGTCGAATGAGGGGAAAACTCGTCCATCTGAGCTAACGCTGTTACATGGATCCGAGTCTGGCAGGTTCGGGTTCAGCGATGGACTGATTAGTTTCCTATCTGAAAAGGTGGTTGTATTGTGCAGTTTTTTCTTGCGTCTTGAGCCGGCGGTTGGCCTTTTTTATCAACAACTCGTGATCATCATGCCGCTGCGTTTGGATATTAAGAAGAAAATGAACGCTCGGTCGGACCGAGTGAAGTCAGTCGACTTCCACCCCAGTCCGGACCTTCCCTGGGTACTCTATCACTGCTACTAGTGGCCATTTATGAGGGTGCCTTGTGGTAGGTACTGAGCGCTATGTATTCTGGTAACCTTTATATATGGGACTACAAGACTCAGGCTTTGGTCAAGCAGGTTGAGGTTTCAGCGCCTTTGCCGGTGAGAGATCGGCTCGTGAAGTGCGTATGGTGTGGTATGGCTTCGTGAATGCAGGTCCGATGCGCCAAGTTTATCCCTAGGAAACAATGGATAATCGCGGGATCTGATGATATGAACCTTCGCGTTTACAATCAAAACACATTGGAGAAAATCAAGGTTCGTGCCCTCTTTTTTGACGGTGTCTGTCGTATGTAACAATACTGACCATCAGACCATCGAAGCCCATGGGGACTACATTCGATACATCGCGGTGCACTCTACTCTGCCTTATGTCATTTCCTGTTCTGATGATATGACCATCAAGCTATGGGATTGGGATAAGGACTGGGCGTGTACTGCCACTTACGAGGTGGGTCCGATCGTTGGTGTAGGTGTGAGGAACTGGTGCCCTTCAGGGACATGCTCACTATGTTATGATGGTACAGTGGAATCCTAAGGATATGAATATCTTCGCCTCGGCTAGTTTGGATCGATCTATCAAGGTAGTGTGATGGTGGAATGTTGGATGAGTTGAGGTTGTTGTGGTAGGTGTGGGGAGTAACTAGTGGTTCTACTGCACCCCACTTCTCGTTGACTGGCCATACGAGAGGAGTCAACTGTATTGAATACAGTCCTTCCAAGGATAAGCCGTAATGACGTTTTTTTCTCACAATTACGCCACCATGGAGCGTTAGGTACCTGGTGTCGGGAGGCGATGACAAGACGGTCCGTGTTTGGGACTATCAGACGAGGCAATGCCTGCAGGTCAGCCTTCATGATCAGCAGTCGCTGTGGTTATCAGTGATCATTGTTAGGTCCTTAGCGGCCATACTGCCAACATTTCCTCGGTCCTCTTCCATCCGACTCTGCCTGTTATCCTGTCAGGCAGCGAGGATGGCACTTGCAGGATCTGGCATGCCACGACGTAGGTCTATGATGGTGTTGGGGATGTGGCCCGGAGGTGGTGGTCGTCAGTTACCGCTTGGAGACGACATTGAACTACCTCCTGGAAAGACTATGGAGCGTTGCGTGCCTTCCTGGTACGAACGATGTTGCCTTGGGCTTCGATGAAGGTGAGATTGTGGTTGTTGATGGTTGTTTCGAGGGGTGGTTGGTGTAGGAACGATGGTCATCCAGCTGGGGTCGGAGGAGCCTGTTGTGTCTATGCATGCTGGTGGGAAGATCGTCTGGGCTAGAGGGAATGAGATACATACTGCTAACCTGAGGCAGGTGGATGACCACGTCCTTGGTACTAGGCAGGGTTATGTCAGCTTGTGTGGTATGGCTCTTCCTAGATACGTTGGGTGATGGGGAGATGGTGCCTCTGTCAGTGAAGGACATGGGATCGACTGAGATATTCCCACAGACCATATCTCATCATCCTAATGGGAGGTTGTTCGCTGTATGCGGTGATGATGAATGGATAGTCTTCACTGCACAGGTAGGGTTCAGTTGGAGTACTCTTCCCGTTTTCGAATGGTTTCTGTTCAGGCTCTGCGAAACAAGGCGTTTGGTAGCGGGTGCGAATTCGTGTGGTCGGCCAGTGGAGCGGCATCGGGCACGTATTATGCCACGAGGGAAGCTTCTGGTAGGATTACCATCTATAAGGATTTTGTGGAGGAGACGTCTTTCAAGCCACCATTCCCTGTTGATGAGATTTTTGGAGGTAATGTGGAGATCCCGGGTTCGATCCCGGCGGATGTTGTTTTTACGACAGGTTATTTGCTGTGTGTGAAGACCTCTGACTTTATCTGCTTCTACGAGTGGAGTAGCAGTAGACTGATCAGAAGGATCGACGTTGTCCCTACTGCTGTCATCTGGAGTGACTCTGGTGACTTTGTGGTTTTGGCCACTGAGGATGATGGTGCTTTCGTAACGACAAACATGCATAGTATATCGGCTGGGTGTAACGTCAGTGGGCTTAGGTACTACACTATGATAAGGACTCAGTGGTAGCGGCGATAGCAGGAGGAGCGAACATTGATGAGGAGGGTCTGGAAATAGCCTTTGAGCCCACTTATGAGGTCAGGAATAGCTACCGAGTGCTACTGATAGTGTATTTATGTTAGTTGCCAAATGAGAAGGTCATGTCTGGTACGTGGTGTGGCAATGACTCCTTCGTCTACATCTCATCGAACCAGAAGTTGTGCTGCCTTGTGGCAGGTCAGACTGAGGTCATTGCTCACACTGATAGGTTGGTACAGTCGTTGGAGAGAAGCACACAGTGTAGTGACTGTCAGGCCCCTGTATGTGTTGGGGTATATGCCGGAGCATGGGAAGGTGTATTGTATGGACAGGGACTACAACGTCATTTCGTTCGGGTAGGTGGTGTCATACCACTCCTTCGTTGAATCGTCGGTTTTCAGGTTGAGCCTGGCGTTGATCCAATATGAAAGTGCCGTAGTAAGGCAAGACTTTGGTGCTGCCGAGCAGTGTTTCGCAGGTGGGTCTGTTCATGCTCTTGTTTTCTCTAGCTGGGATGTGTTTCTTTCAGCCATCCCGAAGGCTCTACACAACAAGGTGGCTCGTTTCCTCGAGGGCCAGGGGCATGTCAGAGAGGCCCTTGAGATCACTACCGATAAGGATCATAAGTGAGCGCTGACTGGTGTTGTGTCTAGAATGTAAGATGAGGAATATGTTGTTAGGTTGGACCTGGCCTTGAATCTCGGTGACTTACAGATGGCTGGAGAGATTGTGGGGGAGTTGACGGCTCAGTTGCCACCAGGCGCTGATAGAACAGTCAATTACTCTAAGTGGAAGCAAGTTGGTGATCAGGCTCTAAAGCAGGTAATGTTGCCCACCTGGAGGCATTGTTATTATCCTTACCACTCCTCTTTGAAATCACGCGAACTTCATAACTAACTATAGTGCCTCCATATGAGGCCCATCAGAGTATAGTGTCCATCACTAGCTGTCTCGTCAGGGTGATATCGACTTGGCGACTACTTGTTATTCACAAGGCTGTGACGTCACCGGCCTCATGCTCATTGCCCAAGCTACTGGGGATCGGTCTCTACTGGAGAAGGTAGCTTCTATGGCTAAGGAGAAAGGTGGGTTATATTAGCGGAGCGAAGCGATACTGGATGAGTATTTTGTGTTTCAGAGATGTGGAATGTGGCGTTTTCTGCGTTTTTGCTCCTGGGTGATGCCGAGAGATGTGTGGATACGCTTGTGGACTCCAACAGGCTGCCGGAGGCTGTCTTCTTCGCTAGAACGTAGCACCGAACTTTATTGGCTCCGGGTGTATTCGGGCGTTCGTTAGATATTGCCCATCCAAGTTGGTGAATAAGGATAGCGAGCTGTTCGAGAGCTGGCGGAAGGATCTTACGAGCGTGAATGCACAGGTGGGTATAAATAGTGTAGTGGTAGGTTAGTAAGCTAGAAATGTAGAGGTCGTCAGTTCGATCCCTGGTTAGTATGTATTCATCTGCCGTTCTGTTCAGTTGGCATCCAGCCTTGCTGATCCCCGTGATGAGAGTTACCAGGATAAGCTTTTCGCGGAGATGAGCAACACACTGGCGGCTGAGAGGAAAAGGTAGTACATGGTAGCCCATGGTTGTGGTATATTATAGTGATTATGTTAGGGAGGGGTCCAAGGCAGCTATCACCGCTGTCCCGGCGGATCGTTATACAGAGGATAAGAATTTGCTGGATGTCGATGTAACGGTGGAGATGTCACAGAATGAACAAAGCCTGTATGCTAAGATGGGCTGGTAG
This sequence comes from Perkinsus marinus ATCC 50983, assembly GCF_000006405.1. Taxonomy (NCBI): domain Eukaryota; phylum Perkinsozoa; order Perkinsida; family Perkinsidae; genus Perkinsus; species Perkinsus marinus. Next base: position 202,428 of record NW_003217015.1, read on the forward strand.
GTATATCATTGACCTATTTTGTATCTTGTATGGGTGGACCTAAAGATTCTCCTTTTGTCTCAGGACTGGCTCTGTTGCGCCGTCGGGCCTGCTGCCTGAGACGGATAGCTCTCCTTCGGAACGAGAGGTTGTTCATGCTCCAGCGGTCGACACACATGTTCATGAGGTAAGTGTATCTTCATGATCGGAAGGTCCCTGGTTCAATCCCTGCAACGTGCATTTTTCAGTCCTCCCCGCCTGCGGCTGCCACTGCGGACTCTGAGAGTGTGTCTTCGCCAGGGACGGTGGGGGGCGTCTTTCCGAGCCACTTACCATAAATCTCTTTGTTAGGACGGCGTGCTGGTCGAGTCGGACAATCATCAGTACCAAGAATCATCGGTAGGCTATCCACCTATTCGCACCAACCTTGACTGTGGTCTGATCATTATGATACTGCCTCGGCCACTGGTCCGGATCTGTTGTAGAGGTCGGGTGCCTTG
>NW_003217015.1:203006-203654 GCF_000006405.1 Perkinsus marinus ATCC 50983
TCTGAATATTGTAAAATGAAGCTCTCTTAGTTTCACATTGAAGTGCGTTCGGAGCTCGCTGAGTTCACCGAGCTGAAACTGGTGTAGTTCCACTATTCTTGAAACGAAAAGGTGTAGTCGGTTACTCCTAAGCTTCCCCTCAGTGGATTCGATCTACTAAGCTCAGCTGTACGCCACGACGAACTTCGTCCATACAATGGAAACACATTACTCTCATTCATTGTCAGCGAATCCTGCAGCAGCTCCAATGAGGTTACCTTATCTCTGCTACATCAATTATCATCTCAGGTGTTCCGTCTAGTTTTTGAACTTGTTTTTCAACATTGCGATGATTTGTATCCTTCCGTGGAACGGTATCCTTTTCGTTATTGTTGTGTTCGTTAAGTTGGGAAACTCGACCTCCGTGACACATGGAAGACTATAAGCAAATTATCACGAACTTGTCCTCTTCATTCCTTTTTGGGGTCTTTCAATCCCTTGTCGGCAATCATCTCTCTCAACTCGCCCTCACGATACATAGAGGACTGAGATAGGACAAGTGCGATACTAGTCGATGATCGAGACGTGGAAATGACGGCCGCTACTACCGATCATTCAAATGCTACTACTATCACCCAATCTCAACCAAGGACTGTACTACTAACAATG